>NW_026280826.1:147500-217627 GCF_023373465.1 Oncorhynchus keta | reverse complement strand
GGGACCTGGGGTCAGACTGGAGCAGGGACCTGGGGGTCAGACTGGAGCAGGGACAGGTACAGGACCTGGGGGTCAGTTGTATTGGGTCAGGTGTGTTGAAACACTCAGACACGCTGTTCCACCTCTAAACTGAACCCTGTTGTGTTTTCCAGACTGGGGTTGAAGCTGGATGCCAGCCATGCCAGGCAGGGGTGTGTGGCCAGGGTGAGTGCCACCCAACCGGTCAGAGAGGCTTCTCCTGTACCTGCCACCCTGGGTGGACCGGAGACCGTTGTCAGGACCAGGTCAACAACCCCTGTGATGGGAACAAGTCAGTGGACTGGGGATGGGGGTGAGGGGTGAGGGTGAGGTGGAGGATGAAGAATGGAGAGGGATGGGGGAGGATGGAGAGGAATGGGGGTGAGGGGTGAGGTGGAGGATGAAGAATGGAGAGGGATGGGGGAGGATGGAGAGGGATGGGGGTGAGGGGTGAGGGGAGGATGAAGAATGGAGAGGGATGGGGGAAGGATGGAGAGGATGGGGTGAGGGTGAGGGGAGGATGAAGAATGGAGAGGGATGGGGAAGGATGGAGAGGGATGGGGGTGAGGGGTGAGGGGAGGATGAAGAATGGAGAGGGATGGGGGAAGGATGGAGAGGATGGGGGTGAGGGGTGAGGGGGAGGATGAAGAATGGAGAGGGATGGGGGGGAGGATGGAGAGGGATGGGGGTGAGGGGTGAGGGGTGAGGGGAGGATGAAGAATGGAGAGGGATGACCATTTAAATTGTATTTCTCCCCCCCTCTCCCTTCTCTCTCTCCTTCCTCTCCTCTCCCTCCCCCATCTCTCTCTCTCTCTCCGTCCTCTCCCTCCCCCTCCTCTCTCTCCCCCTTCTGTCTCTCTCCGTCCTCTCCCTCCCCCTCCTCTCTCTCTCTCTCTCTCCCCGTCCTCTCCCTCTCCCTCCTCTCTCTCTCTCTCTTTGTCCTCTCCCTCCCCCTCCTCTCTCTCCCTCCCCTCCTCTCTCTCTCCCTCCCCTTCTCTCTCTCCCTCCCCCTCCTCTCTCTCCCTCCCCTTCTCTCTCTCCCTCCCCCTCCTCTCTCTCCCTCCCCATCTCTCCGTCCTCTCCCTCCCCATCCTCTCCCTCCCCTTCTCTCTCTCCCTCCCCCAATCTCTCCCTCCCCATCTCTCTCTCTCTCTCTCTCTCCGTCCTCTCCCTCCCCATGTCTCTCCCTCCCCATCTCTCTCTCTCTGTCCTCTCCCTCCCCCTCTCTCTCTCCCTCCCCCTCCTCTCCCTCTCCTCTCCCTCCCCTCCCTCCCCATCTCTCTCTCCATCTGTCTCCCCTCCCCATCTCTCTCTCTCTCCCTCCCCCCCCCTCCTCTCCCTCCCCCCATCTCTCTCCTCTCCCCTCCCCCTCCTCTCTCCCTCCACTCTCTCCTCTCCCTCCACCCCATCTCTCTCTCTCTCCGTCCTCTCCCTCCCCATCTCTCTCTCTCCCTCCCCCATCTCTCCCTCCCCATCCCTCTCCTATCCCTCCTCCAATCTCTCCCTTCCCATCTTCTCTCTCTCCCGTCCTCTCCCTCTCCCTCCTCTCTCTCTGTCTCTCGTCCTCTCCCTCCCCCTCCTCCTCCCCCTCTCCCTCCCCCATCTCTCCCTCCCCCTCTCTCTCTCCCTCCCCCTCCTCTCTCTCTCTCTCAGTCCTCTCCCCTCCCCTCCTCTCTCTCCCTCCCCCATCTCTCTCTCTCTCTCTCTCTCAAGTCCTATCCCTCCTCCTCTCTCTCCCTCCCCCCCATCTCTCTCTCTCTCCATCCTCTCCCTCTCCCTCCCCTCCTCTCTCTCTCTCTCAGGTCCTCTCTCTCCCCCTCCTCCCTCCCCCTCTCCCTCCCCATCTCTCCCCTCCCCCTCCTCTCTCTCTCCCTCCCTCCTCTCTCTCTCTCTCTCTCCGTCCTCTCTCTCCCCCTCCTCTCTCTCCCTCCCCTGTCTCTCTCTCTCTCCGTCCTCTCCCTCACATCCTCTCTCTCTCTCTCTCAGAATTCTCCTCCCTCCCCCATCTCTCTCTGTCTCCATCCTCTCCCTCCCCCTCCTCTCTCTCCCTCCCCTCTCTCTCCTCCCTCCCCCATCTCTCTCTCTCTCTGTCCTCTCCCTCCCCATCCCTCTCCCCCATCTCTCTCTCTCTCCGTCACTCTCCCTCCCCCTCTCCCCTCTCTCTCTCTCCGTCCTCCTTCCTGCAGGTGTATCCATGGTTCATGTCTTCCTGTCAATTCCTACTCCCTACTCCTGTCGCTGCCAGCCAAGGATTCCTCGGGGTGCTGTGTGACGAGGCAGACCAGAAGTGCTGGACCCCTGTCAGCTGACCGGAGTCTTAAACATGGGGAAATGTGGGCTGTCTGACCTGGGCGGGGCCTACTGTCAATGTAACCCAGGATACACGGGGACACCTGCGACAGAGGTGAGGGGAGGGAGGAGGTGAGAGGGAGGGGAGGGAGGAGGAGGCGGGAGAGAGGAGGGGGGAGGGAGGCAGGGAGAGGGGGGGGAGGGAGGGAGGCAGGGAGAGAGGGAGGGGGAGGAGGGGAGGCAGGGGGGAGGGGGAGGGAGGGAGGGAGGAGGGAGGGAGGGAGGGAGGGAGGCAGGGAGGGGAGGGAGGGGGAGAGGGGAGGGGGAGGAGGCAGGAGAGGGGGAGGGAGGGAGGGAGGCAGGGAGAGAGGGGGAGGGTCTCCCACATCGGTCTCACTGTCTGTCTGTTCATTTGTCTGTCTCTAACTCTCTGCTGTCTGTCTGTTAGTGTTTAACCCTGTCTGTCTGCTCTAACTTTATGCTGTCTGTGCTCTAACTCTCTGCTGTCTGTCTGTTAGTGTTTTAACTGTCTGTCTGCTCTAACTTTATGCTGTCTGTCTGCCCCCAGCCTCCTCTGATCCGCCCCCGGCAGAGGATCACCCAGGTGAGATTCTCAGGGTCAGAGGTCAGAGGTCAGCCCTCTCTGCCCGCCACCCCCTCCTTAACCCATCCTCCTCCACAGCCAATCACATTGGAGACCTTCCGTTCCACATGAGCTTGTTTCAACCTCAGCCACCCCTCTGCTCTCTCCTTTCACACTCTTCCTTCCTTGTTCCTTCGTTATCTCCCTCCTTCCTTCCTTCCTTCCTCCATCCCCTTCCTTCCTTCCCTTCCTTCCCTCCATCCTCCATCCTTCCTTCTTCTTCCCTCTTCCATCACTCCACTCTCTCCTATTAGCCCTTCCTCATCCTCTCTCTCTCTCTCTCCCTCTCTCTCCCTCTCTCTCCATCCGTCCATCCTCTCCTCTCTCTTAGCCCTTCCTCTCTCTCTCTCAGCCTTCCTCTCTTCTCTCCCTCTCTTTCTCTCTCTCTCTCTCTATTTAGCCCTTCCTCTCTCTCTCTCTCTCAGCCCTCTCCTCTCTCTCTCTCAGCCCTTCCTCTCTCTCTCTCTCTCTCTCTCTCTCTCTCTCTCTCTCTCTCTCTCTCTTTTTTCTCTCTCCCTGTCTCTCTCTCTCTCTCTCTCTCTCTCTCTCCCTCCTAAACCCTTCTTCTCTCTTTCCCTGTAGAGGTGGTCTGTCGGAACGGCTCCGAGCTGTCTACCAGCTCCAGAGGGGCTATTCGGCGTGTGAAACCCAGGAGAAGGTCTCCCGTCTAGAGTGCCGTGGCTCCTGTCTGGAGGGCTGAAGGGGGCGGGAGCGACTGCTGCTCCCCTTTACGTTCCAAACATAGGAAATACACCTTCCACTGCACCGACGGCTCCTCCTTCGTACAGGAAGTGGAGAGGTGGTGAAGTCGGATTGTACAAAGTGTCCTCCCTCGTAAACGTCACCTCCTTTACCCTGGGATGAAAGGTTCCGCTTCCTGTTCCTGCTCCTGTCTCTCTCTGGAAGGAAACCCATCCCTCTCTCCTGCTCTGACCTCATCCCTCTCTCCTCCTCTGACCTCATCCCTCTCTCCTGCTCTGACCTCATCCCCTTCTTCTCTTCCAACCTCATCCCCCTCTCCTCCTCTGACCTCATCCCCCTCTCCTCCTCTGACCTCATCCCCCTCTCCTCCTCCAACCTCCTCCTCCTCATCCCCCTCTTCTCCTCCGACCTCACCCCCTCCCTCCTCCGACCTCATCCTTCTCCCTCTCATCCTCTCCTCCGACCTCATCCTCATCCCCCTCTCCTCCTCCAACCTCATCCTCCTCCTCCGATCTTTTCTCTGACCTCCTCCGACCTCATCCCCCTCTTATCCAACCTTATCCTCCTCCGACCTCACCCTCCCCTTCTCCTTCTCCAACCTTATCCCCCTCCCTCCCACCTCCCCCTTTTCATCTGACCTCATCACCCTCTCCTCCCACCTCCTCGACCTCATCCCCCTCTCCTCCTCCGACCTCTCTCTCCTCCAACCTCATCATCATCCCCCTCCTCCTCCCACCTCCCACCTCATCCACCTCTTTCTCCGACCTCTGACCTCATCCCCCTCTCCTCCTCCGACCTCATCCCTTTTTCTCTCTCCTCCTCCAACCTCATCCCCTCTCCTCCCTCCCACCTCATCCTCCGTTTCAACCCCCTCTCTCTTTTCTGACCTCATCCCCCTCTCCTCCTCCGACCTCATCCCCTCTCCTCCTCTGACCTCATCCACCTCTCCTCCTCTGACCTCATCCCCCTCTCCTCCTCCGACCCCCCCTCATCCCCTCTCATCCTCCGATCCCCCTCTCCTCCTCCCATCCCCTCTCCTCCTCTGACCTCATCCCCCCCTCTCTGATCCTCCTCCCCTCATCCCCCTCCCTCCCTCTCCTCCTCTGACCTCATCCCCCTCCCCTCTCACCTCATCCTCTCCTCCGACCTCAACCCCCTCTCCTTTTCTGACCTCATCCCCCTCTCATCCTCCGACCTCATCCCTCTCCTCCTCCGCCTCATCCCCCTCTCCTCCTTTCTGACCTCATCCCCCTCTCCTCCTCCGACCTTATCCCCTCCCTCCCTCTGACCTCATCCCCCTCTCCTCCTCCGACCTTATCCCCCTCTCCTCCTCTCCTCCTCATGCCCCTCTCCTTCCTCCTCCTCCGACCTCATCCCCTCTCTCCTCTCCTGACCTCCCCCCTCTCCTCCTCTGACCTTATCCCCCTCCCTCCCCCTCTCCTCCTCCGACCTTATCCCCTCCCCTCTCCTCCTCCGACCTTATCCCCCCCTCTCCCTCCTCCGACCTTATCCCCTCCCCTCTCCTCCTCCGACCTCATCCCCTCTCTTCTCCTCCTCCGACCTCATCCCTCTTCTTTTTGTAAACCCCCCAAAAGTCAAGACGAAACAAAGAAAAAAATCTCAACCAGCGCTGGACTGTGGGCTCACTGCCTCAGAGGAGATGTTGAATTATATTGTAAAAATACAACAACAAAAAGGGACTTATTTTTATTATCAAGCGGAGAAAAAAAGACTTAAAAACTCAACAAGACTTCTGTTCCTTCTTTTCCGTTTTGGCACGATGACTCATGATGACGAGCGGTGTTTCCCACTGACGGACGACCACTTCCTGTTGTGTACTTCCTGTTTTCCCATGTTTCGTATGAGTCCCTCTATTAACCGTAGTACGACACACTCACCACTAGGTGGAGGTGTTCTGGTCTCAGGTCAGGGGGGAGACGGAGGGAACCCTTTCATCCACACAGCACACACACACACACACACACACACACACGTAGATGGTATAGTTTAGTTAAGGTAGTAATTAGGTTAAACCCTCAGTGCCTCCTCTCCTGTGACAACCTCCACCCAAAACACAGACACAGACACAGACACACACACACACACGTAGATGGTATAGTTTAGTTAAGGTAGTAATTAGGTTAAACCCCTCAGTGCCTCCTCTCCTCTCCTGTGACAACCTGTCTGACCCAAAACACACACACACACACACACACACACACACACACACACACGTAGATGGTATAGTTTAGTTAAGGTAGTAATTAGGTTAAGCCCCTCAGTGCCTCCTCTCCTGTGACAACCTGTCTGACCCATGTACCTGTCTGACCCATGTACCTGTCTGACCCATGTACCTGTCTGACCCTTTTAATATATATTAATTTATATTTCACTCTCTTATTTTTGTCTTAAAAGGCAGTGAATGATTGACGAGACTAACAACATATCGTGTCCTAATTTTTGTTTTGTTTTGGGGGGTTGGAGAAGTCTTTGATGTTGTTTTGACCACTGGGTAAAACTATCGTGTTTTAATTATTTGTTTTGTTTGGCCAGAAGACTTAGTTACAATCTTCAAAACAAATGTGACATTGTGATTGAGGACATTGTTGTGTATTTCTGTGGCCATGTTTTCTCAGACTTTGTATTGTGCCATGATGATGATGATGAAGAGTAATAAGAAGTGTATAGTTCCTTTATCTGGCGTTCATTAGATAGTAGATTACATCATCACCTGATCCTAGACATGTTGATGGTGTAGATTACACCACCTGATCCTAGACATGTTGATAGTGTAGATTACACCACCACCTGATCCTAGACATGTTGATAGTGTAGATTACACCACCTGATCCTAGACATGTTGATAGTGTAGATTACACCACCTGATCCTAGACATGTTGATAGTGTAGATTACACCACCACCTGATCCTAGACATGTTGATAGTGTAGATTACATCACCACCTGATCCTAGACATGTTGATGGTGTAGATTACATCACCTGATCCTAGACATGTTGATGGTGTAGATTACATCACCTGATCCTAGACATGTTGATGGTGTAGATTACAACACCACCTGATCCTAGACATGTTGATAGTGTAGATTACATCACCACCTGATCCTAGACATGTTGATAGTGTAGATTACATCACCTGATCCTAGACATGTTGATGGTGTAGATTACACCACCTGATCCTAGACATGTTGATAGTGTAGATTACAACACCACCTGATCCTAGACATGTTGATGGTGTAGATTACATCACCTGATCCTAGACATGTTGATAGTGTAGATTACAACACCTGATCCTAGACATGTTGATAGTGTAGATTACATCACCACCTGATCCTAGACATGTTGATGGTGTAGATTACAACACCTGATCCTAGACATGTTGATGGTGTAGATTACATCACCACCTGATCCTAGACATGTTGATAGTGTAGATTACATCACCTGATCCTAGACATGTTGATGGTGTAGATTACACCACCTGATCCTAGACATGTTGATAGTGTAGATTACAACACCACCTGATCCTAGACATGTTGATGGTGTAGATTACATCACCTGATCCTAGACATGTTGATAGTGTAGATTACAACACCTGATCCTAGACATGTTGATAGTGTAGATTACATCACCACCTGATCCTAGACATGTTGATGGTGTAGATTACAACACCTGATCCTAGACATGTTGATGGTGTAGATTACACCACCTGATCCTAGACATGTTGATGGTGTAGATTACAACACCACCTGATCCTAGACATGTTGATGGTGTAGATTACATCACCACCTGATCCTAGACATGTTGATAGTGTAGATTACTACACCACCTGATCCTAGACATGTTGATAGTGTAGATTACAACACCTGATCCTAGACATGTTGATAGTGTAGATTACTACACCACCTGATCCTAGACATGTTGATAGTGTAGATTACAACACCACCTGATCCTAGACATGTTGATGGTGTAGATTACATCACCACCTGATCCTAGACATGTTGATAGTGTAGATTACACCACCACCTGATCCTAGACATGTTGATAGTGTAGATTACACCACCACCTGATCCTAGACATGTTGATAGTGTAGATTACATCACCACCTGATCCTAGACATGTTGATAGTGTAGATTACACCACCTGATCCTAGACATGTTGATAGTGTAGATTACAACACCACCTGATCCTAGACATGTTGATAGTGTAGATTACACCACCTGATCCTAGACATGTTGATAGTGTAGATTACACCACCTGATCCTAGACATGTTGATAGTGTAGATTACACCACCACCTGATCCTAGACATGTTGATAGTGTAGATTACATCACCACCTGATCCTAGACATGTTGATAGTGTAGATTACATCACCACCTGATCCTAGACATGTTGATAGTGTAGATTACACCACCACCTGATCCTAGACATGTTGATGGTGTAGATTACACCACCTGATCCTAGACATGTTGATAGTGTAGATTACACCACCTGATCCTAGACATGTTGATGGTTTAGATTACATCACCTGATCCTAGACATGTTGATGGTGTAGATTACACCACCTGATCCTAGACATGTTGATGGTTTAGATTACAACACCTGATCCTAGACATGTTGATAGTGTAGATTACATCACCACCTGATCCTAGACATGTTGATAGGTGTAGATTACACCACCACCTGATCCTAGACATGTTGATGGTGTAGATTACATCACCACCTGATCCTAGACATGTTGATAGTGTAGATTACATCACCTGATCCTAGACATGTTGATAGTGTAGATTACACCACCACCTGATCCTAGACATGTTGATGGTTTAGATTACACCACCACCTGATCCTAGACATGTTGATGGTTTAGATTACATCACCACCTGATCCTAGACATGTTGATAGTGTAGATTACACACCACTGATCCTAGACATGTTGATGGTTTAGATTACACCACCTGATCCTAGACATGTTGATGGTTTAGATTACACCACCACCTGATCCTAGACATGTTGATGGTTTAGATTACACCACCACCTGATCCTAGACATGTTGATGGTTTAGATTACATCACCACCTGATCCTAGACATGTTGATAGTGTAGATTACACCACCTGATCCTAGACATGTTGATGGTTTAGATTACACCACCTGATCCTAGACATGTTGATAGTGTAGATTACACCACCTGATCCTAGACATGTTGATGGTGTAGATTACATCACCACCTGATCCTAGACATGTCGATGGTGTAGATTACACCACCTGATCCTAGACATGTTGATAGTGTAGATTACACCACCTGATCCTAGACATGTTGATGGTGTAGATTACACCACCTGATCCTAGACATGTTGATAGTGTAGATTACACCACCTGATCCTAGACATGTTGATAGTGTAGATTACATCACCACCTGATCCTAGACATGTTGATAGTGTAGATTACACCACCTGATCCTAGACATGTTGATAGTGTAGATTACATCACCACCTGATCCTAGACATGTTGATGGTGTAGATTACAACACCTGATCCTAGACATGTTGATAGTGTAGATTACACCACCACCTGATCCTAGACATGTTGATAGTGTAGATTACATCACCACCTGATCCTAGACATGTTGATGGTGTAGATTACAACACCTGATCCTAGACATGTTGATAGTGTAGATTACACCACCTGATCCTAGAACCGTTTATAACTTTTTAACCAATTTCTGCTTAAAAATAAAACTGTGACTTTTTTCTAAATGAAACTACTTTGTTAGCCACCCGATGTTACTATGACGATGTTTAACGTGTTGCTGCTAAGGTTTTGTACCGTAGACTTGGATCCTGATCTGGATGGATCGTAGTACTTCCTGTCCCTCAGTAGGGACTTCCTCCTTGTGTAGCAGATAAATATGTCCCCCCCCCCCCTCTTCCTCTGTGCGTTGTGCTTTATCCCCCCTCCCCCGAGACTGTTTATTAAACAACAATATTTACCTCCAGACTCAGCATGTTACTTTCTTTACCAAATGTTTACCCCTGGACTACACTAGACTACACGAGACTATTGGGACTCAACCCTAGACTACGCTAGAACCTATTGGGACTCAACCCTAGACTACACTAGAAACTATTGGGACTCAACCTTAGACTACACTAGAGACTATTGGGACTCACTCCTAGACTACAATAGACTATTGGGACTCAACCCTAGACTACACTAGACTATTGAGACTCACCCCTAGACTCCACTAGAAACTATTGAGACTCACCCCTAGACTACACTAGAAACTATTGGGACTCAACCCTAGACTACACTAGAAACTATTGGGACTCAACCCTAGACTACACTAGAGACTATTGGGACTCAACCCTAGACTACACTAGAGACTATTGGGACTCACCCCTAGACTACACTAGAGACTACTGCGACTCAACCCTAGACTACACTAGAAACTATTGGGACTCAACCCTAGACTACACTAGAAACTATTGGGACTCAACCCTAGACTACACTAGAGACTATTGGGACTCAACCCTAGACTACACTAGACTATTGGGACTCACCCCTAGACTACACTAGAAACTATTGGGACTCACCCCTAGACTACACTAGAGACTATTGGGACTCAACCCTAGACTACACTAGACTATTGGGACTCAACCCTAGACTACACTAGACTATTGGGACTCACCCCTAGACTACACTAGAAACTATTGGGACTAACCCCTAGACTATACTAGACTATTGAGACTCACCTCTAGACTACACTAGAGACTATTGAGACTCAACCCCTGGACTACACAAGAGACTAATGAGACTCACCTCTAGACTACACAAGAGACTAATGAGACTCACACCTAGACTACACTAGAGACTAATGAGACTCACCTCTAGACTACACTAGAAACTATTGGGACTCACACCTAGACTACACTAGAAACTATTGGGACTCACCCCTAGACTATACTAGACTATTGAGACTCACCCTTAGACTACACTAGAGACTATTGAGACTCACCCCTAGACTAGACTATTGAGACTCACCCCTAGACTACACTAGACTAATGAGACTCACCCCTAGACTACACTAGACTATTGAGACTCACCCCTAGACTACACTAGACTATTGAGACTCACCCCTAGACTACACTAGACTATTGAGACTCACCCCTAGACTACACTAGACTATTGAGACTCACCCCTAGACTACACTAGACTAATGAGACTCACCCCTAGACTACACTAGACTATTGAGACTCACCCCTAGACTACACTAGACTAATGAGACTCACCCCTAGACTACACTAGACTATTGAGACTCACCCCTAGACTACACTAGACTAATGAGACTCACCCCTAGACTACACTAGACTAATGAGACTCACCCCTAGACTACACTAGACTATTGAGACTCACCCCTAGACTACACTAGACTAATGAGACTCACCCCTAGACTACACTAGACTATTGAGACTCACCCCTAGACTACACTAGACTAATGAGACTCACCCCTAGACTACACTAGACTATTGAGACTCACCCCTAGACTAGACTATTGAGACTCACCCCTAGACTACACTAGACTAATGAGACTCACCCCTAGACTACACTAGACTGAGACTCAACCCTAGACTACACTAGACTATTGAGACTCACCCCTAGACTAGACTATTGAGACTCACCCCTAGACTACACTAGACTAATGAGACTCACCCCTAGACTACACTAGACTATTGAGACTCACCCCTAGACTACACTAGACTATTGAGACTCACCCCTAGACTACACTAGACTATTGAGACTCACCCCTAGACTACACTAGACTAATGAGACTCACCCCTAGACTACACTAGACTATTGAGACTCACCCCTAGACTACACTAGACTATTGGGACTCACCCCTAGACTCCACTAGACTATTGAGACTCACCCCTAGACTAGACTATTGAGACTCACCCCTAGACTACACTAGACTAATGAGACTCACCCCTAGACTACACTAGACTATTGAGACTCACCCCTAGACTACACTAGACTATTGAGACTCACCCCTAGACTACACTAGACTATTGAGACTCACCCCTAGACTACACTAGACTATTGAGACTCACCCCTAGACTACACTAGACGAAAGAGACTCACCTCTAGACTACACCAGAGACTATCGAGACTCACCCCTAGACTACACTAGACTAAAGAGACTCACCCCTAGACTACACTAGACTATCGAGACTCACCCCTAGACTACACTAGACTATTGAGACTCACCCCTAGACTACACTAGACTATCGAGACCCACCCCTAGACTACACTAGACTATCGAGACCCACCCCTAGACTACACTGGACTTTTGAGACTCACCCCTAGGCTACACTAGAGACTATTGATACTCACCCATAGACTACACTAGACTATTGAGACTCACTCCTAGGCTACACTAGAGACTATTGAGACTCACCCTACACTAGACTACACCCCTAGACTAGACTATTGGGACTCACCCCTAGACTAGACTACACTAGACTAACTGAGACTCACCCCTAGACTACACTAGACTATTGAGACTCACCCCTAGACTAGACTATTGAGACTCACCCCTAGACTACACTAGACTAATGAGACTCACCCCTAGACTACACTAGACTGAGACTCACCCCTAGACTACACTAGACTGAGACTCAACCCTAGACTACACTAGACTAATGAGACTCACCCCTAGACTACACTAGACTATTGAGACTCACCCCTAGACTACACTAGACTATTGAGACTCACCCCTAGACTCCACTAGACTATTGAGACTCACCCCTAGACTAGACTATTGAGACTCACCCCTAGACTACACTAGACTATTGAGACTCACCCCTAGACTACACTAGACTATTGAGACTCACCCCTAGACTATTGAGACTCACCCCTAGACTACACTAGACTATTGGGACTCACCCCTAGACCACACTAGACTATTGGGACTCAACCCTAGACAGACAGGACCTAGTAACAGACAGACAGACAGGACCTAGTAACAGACAGACAGGACAGACAGGACCTAGTAACAGACAGACAGACAGGACCTAATAACAAACAGACAGACAGACAGGACCTAGTAACAGACAGACAGGACCTAATAACAGACAGACAGACAGGACCTAATAACAAACAGACAGACAGACAGGACCTAGTAACAAACAGACAGACAGACAGGACCTAATTACAGACAGACAGGACCTAGTAACAGACAGACAGGACCTAGTAACAGACAGACAGGACCTAGTAACAGACAGACAGACAGGACCTAGTAACAGACAGACAGACAGGACCTAGTACAGACAGACAGACAGGACCTAATTACAGACAGACAGGACCTAGTAACAGACAGACAGGACCTAGTAACAGACAGACAGACAACAGGACCTAATTACAGACAGACAGGACAGACAGGACCTAGTAACAGACAGACAGGACAGACAGGACCTAGTAACAGACAGACAGGACAGACAGGACCTAGTAACAGACAGACAGGAGCTAGTAACAGACAGACAGACAGGACCTAATTACAGACAGACAGACAGACAGACAGACAGACCTAATAACAGACAGACAGGACCTAATAACAGACAGACAGGACCTAATTACAGACAGACAGGACAGACAGGACCTAATTACAGACAGACAGGACAGACAGGACCTAATAACAGACAGACAGACAGGACAGGACCTAATTACAGACAGTACCTAGTAACAGACAGAGTACAGTAACAGACAGACATCAGTACCTAGTAACAGACAGACATAGTCAGTACCTAGTAACAGACAGACATAGTCAGTACCTAGTAACAGACAGACATAGTCAGTACCTAGTAACAGACAGACATAGTCAGTACCTAGTAACAGACAGACATAGTCAGTACCTAGTAACAGACAGACATAGTCAGTACCTAGTAACAGACAGACATAGTCAGTACCTAGTAACAGACAGACATAGTCAGTACCTAGTAACAGACAGACATAGTCAGTACCTAGTAACAGACAGACATAGTCAGTACCTAGTAACAGACAGACATAGTCAGTACCTAGTAACAGACAGACATAGTCAGTACCTAGTAACAGACAGACATAGTCAGTACCTAGTAACAGACAGACATAGTCAGTACCTAGTAACAGACAGACATAGTCAGTACCTAGTAACAGACAGACATAGTCAGTACCTAGTAACAGACAGACATAGTCAGTACCTAGTAACAGACAGACATAGTCAGTACCTAGTAACAGACAGACATAGTCAGTACCTAGTAACAGACAGACAGCAGGACGTGGTAAAAGACAATCTCTTAGAAATATAATCCTTTATTCAACATATGCACACAGAGAGAGACGCCACTGGTACCATTCAAACGACAGCAGCACAAGACTCATAAACACACAGTGGTCAGAGCTGACAACAATCCATCCCTCTTCCTCTCTCTCTCTCGTCTTCCTCTCCCGTGGTATTCTTCAGGCTGAGGTGAGTTGGTCCAGGTTGTCGTGGGAACGACTGGAGAGGTGAGCCTCCAGGATCTCTCCAAACAGGCCCCTCTTCAGCAGGCTGTAGGCCATGGGCAGCAGTTGTCTGATCACCTTATAGAAGTACTGGGCGACATAGGAAACTGAGTCAGACACACAGTGGAAGACAGGAAACTGAATCAGAGACACAATGGAAGACAGGAAACTGAGAGACACACAATGGAAGGCTCTACACTGAGATCTACACCACAGTGTTAATGCCTGTTGGTGGCTCTACACTGAGATCTACACCATAGTGGTAATGTGTGTGTGTGTGTGTGTGTGTGTGTGTGTACCTGTGACCCGTAACAGAAGAGGTCTATGCCCAGCTCCAGCCCCGTGTGTTGAGGTGTGTGTGTGTGTGTGTGTGTGTGTGTGTGTGTGTGTGTACCTGTGACCCGTAACAGAAGAGGTCTATGCCCAGCTCCAGCCCCGTGTGTTGAGGTGTGTGTGTGTGTGTGTGTGTGTGTGTGTGTGTGTGTGTGTGTGTGTGTGTGTGTGTGTACCTGTGACCCGTAACAGAAGAGGTCTATGCCCAGCTCCAGCCCCGTGTGTTGAGGTGTGTGTGTGTGTGTACCTGTGACCCGTAACAGAAGAGAAGGTCTATGCCCAGCTCCAGCCCCGTGTGTTGAGGTGTGTGTACCTGTGACCCGTAACAGAAGAGGTCTATGCCCAGCTCCAGCCCCGTGTGTTGAGGTGTGTGTGTGTGTGTGAGGTGTGTACCTGTGTGTGTGTGTGTGAGGTGTGTGCCCAGCTCCAGCCCCGTGTGTGTGTGTGTGTGTGTGTGTGTGTGTACCTGTGACCCGTAACAGAAGAGGTCTATGCCCAGCTCCAGCCCCGTGTGTTGAGGTGTGTGTGTGTGTGTGTGTGTGTGTGTGTGTGTGTGTGTGTGTGTGTGTGTGTGTGTGTGTGTGTGTGTGTGTGTGTGTGTACCTGTGACCCGTAACAGAAGAGGTCTATGCCCAGCTCCAGCCCCGTGTGTTGAGGTGTGTGTGTGTGTGTGTGTGTGTGTGTGTGTGTGTGTGTGTGTGTGTGTGTGTGTGTGTGTGTGTACCTGTGACCCGTAACAGAAGAGGTCTATGCCCAGCTCCAGCCCCATGCCGTAGTCACACTCGTCGTTAGCGAACTGGACAAAGGTGATCATCTCCTGCAGCGGACCGAAAGCCTTCATCCTGTCTTCATCACCCCTGGCCTCCGCTATAGCCTTACACAGCTTCTTCATACTCGCTACACACACACACACACACACACACACACACATGTAAATCGGGGGGAGGGGAGGTTGGGGGGGAGATTTCATAGTGTGAATAACATCTATTTGAGTATTCTACAGTATTCTAGTGGTTCTTGGGTATTCTACACTGGTATGGAGTATCTGAGTGGTTCTAGAGTATTCTACAGTGTTATGGAGTATTCTAGTGGTTCTTGAGTATTCTACACTGGTATGGAGTATCTGAGTGGTTCTAGAGTATTCTACAGTGTTATGGAGTATTCTAGTGGTTCTAGAGTATTCTACACTGGTATGGAGTGGTATGGAGTATCTGAGTGGTTCTAGAGTATTCTACAGTGGTATGGAGTATCTGAGTGGTTCTAGAGTGTTCTGCAGTGGTATGGAGTATCTGAGTGGTTCTAGAGTGTTCTACAGTGGTATTGAGTATCTGAGTGGTTCTAGAGTGTTCTACAGTGGTATGGAGGAACTGAGTGGTTCTAGAGTGTTCTACAGTGGTATGGAGGAACTGAGTGGTTCTGGAGTGTTCTACAGTGGTATGGAGTATCTGAGTGGTTCTAGAGTGTTCTACAGTGGTATGGAGTATCTGAGTGGTTCTAGAGTGTTCTGCAGTGGTATGGAGTATCTGAGTGGTTCTAGAGTGTTCTACAGTGGTATTGAGTATCTGAGTGGTTCTAGAGTGTTCTACAGTGGTATGGAGGAACTGAGTGGTTCTAGAGTGTTCTACAGTGGTATGGAGTATCTGAGTGGTTCTAGAGTATTCTACAGTGGTATGGAGTATCTGAGTGGTTCTAGAGTGTTCTGCAGTGGTATGGAGTATCTGAGTGGTTCTAGAGTGTTCTACAGTGGTATGGAGGAACTGAGTGGTTCTAGAGTGTTCTACAGTGGTATAGAGTATCTGAGTGGTTCTAGAGTGTTCTACAGTGGTATGGAGTATCTGAGTGGTTCTAGAGTATTCTACAGTGGTATGGAGTATCTGAGTGGTTCTAGAGTATTCTACAGTGGTATGGAGTATCTGAGTGGTTCTAGAGTATTCTACAGTGGTATGGAGTATCTGAGTGGTTCTAGAGTATTCTACAGTGGTATGGAGTATTCTAGTGGTTCTAGAGTATTCTACAGTGTTCTGGAGTATTCTAGTGGTTCTAGAGTGTTCTACAGTGTTCTGGAGTATCTGAGTGGTTCTAGAGTGTTCTACAGTGTTCTGGAGTATCTGAGTGGTTCTAGAGTGTTCTACAGTGTTCTGGAGTATCTGAGTGGTTCTAGAGTATTCTACAGTGGTATGGAGTATCTGAGTGGTACTAGAGTATTCTACAGTGGTATGGAGTATCTGAGTGGTTCTAGAGTATTCTACAGTGTTCTGGAGTATCTGAGTGGTTCTAGAGTGTTCTACAGTGTTCTGGAGTATCTGAGTGGTTCTAGAGTGTTCTACAGTGTTCTGGAGTATCTGAGTGGTTCTAGAGTGTTCTACAGTGTTCTGGAGTATCTGAGTGGTTCTAGAGTGTTCTACGGTGTTCTCTACTTGTAGCCTTTGCATTGGGTTTATTTTATAAACTAATTGTGTTCTGGCCCACTGAGATACCAAAAATATTGGCCCGAGACCAAACCTAGTTGCCACTGTTCTAGAGTGTTGCAGAGTCTTACCGTCTGTCTCCGGCAGCTCCCGGTAACCAACATCATTCTGATCAACAGGAACCACCAGGCCGGCTCCATGGAACGTCTTGGTGACAACCTGGACATGGACAGGGGGCGGTTAGACTGTCACCTTCTAGTACGGTCTCAGTACGGGGTGTTACAGTCTCAGTACGGGGTGTTACCTTCTAGTACCGTCTCAGTACGGGGTGTTACCTTCTAGTACCGTCTCAGTACGGGGTGTTACCTTCTAGTACCGTCTCAGTACGGGGTGTTACCTTCTAGTACCGTCTCAGTACGGGGTGTTACCTTCTAGTACCGTCTCAGTACGGGGTGTTACCTTTTAGTACCGTCTCAGTACGGGGTGTTACCGTCTCAGTACGGGGTGTTACCTTCTAGTACCGTCTCAGTACGGGGTGTTACCTTCTAGTACCGTCTCAGTACGGGGTGATACCTTCTAGTACCGTCTCAGTACGGGGTGTCACCTTCTAGTACAGTCTCAGTACGGGGTGTCACCTTCTAGTACCGTCTCAGTACGGGGTGTCACCTTCTAGTACCGTCTCAGTACGGGGTGTTACCTTCTAGTACAGTCTCAGTACGGGGTGATACCTTCTAGTACCGTCTCAGTACGGGGTGTTACCTTCTAGTACCGTCTCAGTACGGGGTGTTACCTTCTAGTACCGTCTCAGTACGGGGTGTTACCTTCTAGTACCGTCTCAGTACGGGGTGTTACCTTCTAGTACAGTCTCAGTACGGGGTGTTACCTTCTAGTACAGTCTCAGTACGGGGTGTCACCTTCTAGTACCGTCTCAGTACGGGGTGTCACCTTCTAGTACCGTCTCAGTACGGGGTGTTACCTTCTAGTACAGTCTCAGTACGGGGTGTTACCTTCTAGTACCGTCTCAGTACGGGGTGTTACCTTCTAGTACCGTCTCAGTACGGGGTGTTACCTTCTAGTACCGTCTCAGTACGGGGTGTTACCTTCTAGTACCGTCTCAGTACGGGGTGTTACCTTCTAGTACCGTCTCAGTACGGGGTGTTACCTTCTAGTACCGTCTCAGTACGGGGTGTTACCTTCTAGTACCGTCTCAGTACGGGGTGTTACCTTCTAGTACCGTCTCAGTACGGGGTGTTACCTTCTAGTACCTTCTCAGTACGGGGTGTTACCTTCTAGTACCGTCTCAGTACGGGGTGTTACCTTCTAGTACCGTCTCAGTACGGGGTGTTACCTTCTAGTACCGTCTCAGTACGGGGTGTTACCTTCTCAGTACGGGGTGTTACCTTCTAGTACCGTCTCAGTACGGGGTGTTACCTTCTAGTACCGTCTCAGTACGGGGTGTTACCTTCTAGTACCGCCTCAGTACGGGGTGTTACCGTCTCAGTACGGGGTGTTACCTTCTTGTCTCTCTGCTTCATGCCTTTGGTCTTCTGCTCCAGGGAAAAGCCCAGAGACTCCGCCCTCTCTCTTAACTCCTCCTCCAGGTTATCCAGAGCCTTGCCCCCTTCCTTACGCCCGCCCCTCTCCTTCCTCTTCCTCCCCAGAAATAGACTGAAGGAGAGAGAAGAGGAGGGAGAGATAGAGAAGGAGGGAGAGTTCAGGCAGAGATGGGAGAGAGACGGGACAGTGAGGGAGGAGAGAGCGAGGGGGGAGGCGGACAGTGAGGAAGGAGAGAGCAGGGTGGGTGAGGGAGGAGAGAGAAGGGGTGGGAGGCAGGGGGTGAGGGAGGAGAGAGCAGGGGGGGGGGTGGGGAGGAGAGAGCAGGGGGTGAGGGAGGAGGAGCAGGGGGGTGAGGGAGGGAGAGGGGGGGGTGAGGGAGGAGAGAGAAGGGGGGGTGAGGGAGGAGAGAGCAGGGGGGGTGAGGGAGGAGAGAGCAGGGGGGGGTGAGGAAGGAGAGAGCAGGGGGGGTGAGGGAGGAGAGAGCAGGGGGGGTGAGGGACACACCATCTCTGTCACATCCCATGACCACACCATCTCTGCCACATCCCATGACCACACCATCTCTGTCACATCCCATGACCACACCATCTCTACCACATCCCATGACCACACCATCCCATGACCACACCATCTCTGTCACATCCCATGACCACACCATCTCTGTCCCATCCCATGACCACACCATCTCTGCCACATCCCATGACCACACCATCTCTACCACATCCATGACCACACCATCTCTACCACATCCCATGACCACACCATCCCATGACCACACCATCCCATGACCACACCATCCCATGACCACACCATCTCTGTCCCATCCCATCCACATGACCACACCATCTCTGTCCCATCCCATGACCACACCATCTCTGTCCCATCCCATGACCACACCATCTCTGTCACATCCCATGACCACACCATCTCTGTCCCATCCCATGACCACACCATCTCTACCACACCATCCCATGACCACACCATCTCTGTCCCATCCCATGACCACACCATCCCATGACCACACCATCTCTGTCCCATCCCATGACCACACCATCTCTGTCACATCCCATGACCACACCATCCCATGACCACACCATCTCTGTCCACATCCCATGACCACACCATCTCTGTCCCATCCCATGACCACACCATCTCTGTCCCATCCCATGACCACACCATCCCATGACCACACCATCTCTACCACATCCCATGACCACACCATCTCTGTCCCACATCCCATGACCACACCATCTCTACCACATCCCATGACCACACCATCTCTGTCCCATCCCATGACCACACCATCTCTGTCCCATCCCATGACCACACCATCTCTGTCCCATCCCATGACCACACCATCTCTGTCACATCCCATGACCACACCATCTCTGTCCCATCCCATGACCACACCATCCCATGACCACACCATCTCTACCACATCCCATGACCACACCATCTCTGTCCCATCCCATGACCACACCATCTCTACCACATCCCATGACCACACCATCTCTACCACATCCCATGACCACACCATCCCATGACCACACCATCTCTACCACATCCCATGACCACACCATCTCTGTCCCATCCCATGACCACACCATCCCATGACCACACCATCTCTGTCCCATCCCATGACCACACCATCCCTGACCACACCACCCCATGACCACACCACCCCATGACCACACCATCCCATGACCACATCCCATGACCACACCATCCCATGACCACACCATCCCATGACCACACCATCCCATGACCACACCATCCCATGACCACACCACCCCATGACCACACCATCTCTGTCCCATCCCATGACCACACCATCCCATGACCACACCATCCCATGACCACACCACCCCCATGACCACACCACCCCATGACCACACCATCTCTGTCCCATCCCATGACCACACCACCCCATGACCACACCATCCCATGACCACACCATCTCTGTCACATCCCATGACCACACCATCTCTGTCACATCCCATGACCACACCATCCCATGACCACACCATCTCTGTCACATCCCATGACCACACCATCCCATGACCACACCATCCCATGACCACACCATCCCATGACCACACCATCTCTTTCCCATCCCATGACCACACCATCCCTGACCACATCCCATGACCACACCATCCCATGACCACACCATCCCATCCCATGACCACACCATCCCATGACCACACCATCTCTGTCCCATCCCATGACCACACCATCTCTACCACATCCCATGACCACACCATCTCTGTCACATCCCATGACCACACCATCTCTACCACATCCCATGACCACACCATCTCTACCACATCCCATGACCACACCATCTCTGTCCCATCCCATGACCACACCATCTCTGTCCCATCCCATGACCACACCATCCATGACCACACCATCTCTGTCCCATCCCATGACCACACCATCCCATGACCACACCATCTCTGTCCCATCCCATGACCACACCATCTCTACCCATCCCATGACCACACCATCTCTGTCCCATCCCATGACCACACCATCCCATGACCACACCATCTCTGCCACATCCCATGACCACACCATCCCATGACCACACCATCTCTGTCCCATCCCATGACCACACCATCCCATGACCACACCATCTCTGTCACATCCCATGACCACACCATCCCATGACCACACCATCTCTGTCACATCCCATGACCACACCATCTCTGTCCCATCCCATGACCACACCATCTCTGTCCCATCCCATGACCACACCATTACCATGACCACACCATCTCTGTCCCATCCCATGACCACACCATCTCTGTCACATCCCATGACCACACCATCTCTGTCACATCCCATGACCACACCATCTCTGTCCCATCCCATGACCACACCATCTCTGTCCCATCCCATGACCACACCATCCCATGACCACACCATCTCTGTCCCATCCCATGACCACACCATCTCTGTCCCATCCCATGACCACACCATTACCATGACCACACCATCTCTACCACATCCCATGACCACACCATCTCTGTCCCATCCCATGACCACACCATCTCTGTCACATCCCATGACCACACCATCTCTGTCCCATCCCATGACCACACCATCTCTGTCCCATCCCATGACCACACCATCTCTGTCCACATCCTGTCACATCCCATGACCACACCATCTCTGTCCCATCCCATGACCACACCATCTCTGTCCCATCCCATGACCACACCATCTCTGTCCCATCCCATGACCACACCATCTCTGTCCCATCCCATGACCACACCATCCCATGACCACACCATCTCTACCACATCCCATGACCACACCATCTCTGTCCCATCCCATGACCACACCATCCCATGACCACACCATCTCTACCACATCCCATGACCACACCATCTCTGTCCCATCCCATGACCACACCATCTCTACCACATCCCATGACCACACCATCCCATGACCACACCATCTCTGTCACATCCCATGACCACACCATCTCTGTCCCATCCCATGACCACACCATCTCTGTCCCATCCCATGACCACACCATCTCTGTCCCATCCCATGACCACACCATCTCTGTCACATCCCATGACCACACCATCTCTGTCACATCCCATGACCACACCATCCTGTCACCATCCCATGACCACACCATCTCTGTCCACATCCCATGACCACACCATCCTGACCACACCATCCCATGACCACACCATCTCTACCCATCCCATGACCACACCATCTCTACCACATCCCATGACCACACCATCTCTCCCATGACCACATCCTGTCATCCCATGACCACACCATCCATGTCACCATCCCATGACCACACCATCTCTGTCCACATCCCATGACCACACCATCTCTGTCCCATCCCATGACCACACCATCTCTGTCACATCCCATGACCACACCATCCTGACCCCACCACCATCTCTGTCCCATCCCATGACCACACCATCTCTGTCCCATCCCATGACCACACCATCTCTGTCCATCCCATGACCACACCATCTCTGTCACATCCCATGACCACACCATCTCTGTCCCATCCCATGACCACACCATCTCTGTCCCATCCCATGACCACACCATCTCTGTCCCATCCCATGACCACCATCTCTGTCATCCCATGACCACACCATCTCTGTCCCATCCCATGACCACACCATCCCATGACCACACCATCTCTGTCACATCCCATGACCACACCATCTCTGTCACATCCCATGACCACACCATCTCTGTCACATCCCATGACCACACCATCTCTGTCACATCCCATGACCACACCATCCCATGACCACACCATCTCTGTCCCATCCCATGACCACACCATCTCTACCACATCCCATGACCACACCATCTCTGTCACATCCCATGACCACACCATCCCATGACCACACCATCTCTGTCCACATCCCATGACCACACCATCTCTGTCACATCCCATGACCACACCATCTCTGTCACATCCCATGACCACACCATCTCTGTCACATCCCATGACCACACCATCTCTGTCCCATCCCATGACCACACCATCTCTGTCCACATCCCATGACCACACCATCTCTGTCCCATCCCATGACCACACCATCCATGACCACCATGACCATCCCATGACCACACCATCCCATGACCACACCATCTCTGTCACATCCCATGACCACACCATCTCTGTCACATCCCATGACCACACCATCTCTGTCCCCATGACCCATGACCACACCATCCCATGACCACATCTCTGTCATCCCATGACCACACCATCTCTGTCACATCCCATGACCACATCCCATGACCACACCATCTCTGTCCCATCCCATGACCACACCATCTCTGTCCCATCCCATGACCACACCATCTCTACCACATCCACACCATCCCATGACCACACCATCTCTGACCACATCCCATCCACCACCATCCCATGACCACACCATCTCTGTCACATCCCATGACCACACCATCTCTGTCACATCCCATGACCACACCATCTCTGACCCACATCCCATGACCACACCATCTCTGTCCCATCCCATGACCACCACCATGACCACACCATCTGTCACATCCCATGACCACACCATCTCTGTCCACCCATGACCATGACCATCCATCTGTCCCATCCCATGACCACACCATCTCTGTCCACATCCCATGACCACACCATCTCTGTCCCATCCCATGACCACACCATCCCTGACCACATCCCATGACCACACCATCTCTGACCACACCATCCCATGACCACACCATCTCTGTCCACATCCCATGACCACACCATCTCTGTCACATCCCATGACCACACCATCTCTACCACATCCCATGACCACACCATCTCTGTCACCATCCCATGACCACACCATCTCTGTCCACATCCCATGACCACACCATCTCTGTCACATCCCATGACCACACCATCCTGACCACATCCATCATGACCACACCATCTCTGTCACATCCCATGACCACACCATCTCTGTCACATCCCATGACCACACCATCCCATGACCACACCATCCCATGACCACACCATCTCTGTCCCATCCCATGACCACACCATCCCATGACCACACCATCTCTGTCACATCCCATGACCACACCATCTCTGTCACATCCCATGACCACACCATCCCATGACCACACCATCCCATGACCACACCATCTCTGTCCATCCCATGACCACACCATCCCATGACCACACCATCTCTGTCCATCCCATGATCCCATGACCACCCATCTCTGTCACATCCCATGACCACACCATCTCTACCACATCCCATCCCATGACCACACCATCTCTACCACATCCCATGACCACACCATCTGACCATCCCATGACCACACCATCTCTGTCCCATCCCATGACCACACCATCCCATGACCACACCATCTCTGTCCATCCCATGACCACACCATCTCTATGACCACATCCCATGACCACATCTCTACCACATCCCATGACCACACCATCTCTGTCCCATCCCATGACCACACCATCTCTGTCACATCCCATGACCACACCATCTCTGTCCCATCCCATGACCACACCATCCCATGACCCATGACACCCATCTCTGTCCATCATCCCATGACCACACCATCTCTGTCACATCCCATGACCACACCATCCTGTCCCATCCCATGACCACACCATCTCTACCACATCCCATGACCACACCATCTCTGTCCCATCCCATGACCACACCATCTCTCCACATCCCATGACCACACCATCTCTGTCACATCCCATGACCACACCATCTCTGTCACATCCTGACCACCCATCCCATGACCACACCATCTCTGTCCCATGACCACACCATCTCTCCCATCCCATGACCACACCATCTCTGTCCCATCCCATGACCACACCATCTCTACCACATCCCATGACCACACCATCCCATGACCACACCATCTCTGTCCCATCCCATGACCACACCATCTCTGTCCACATCCCATGACCACACCATCTCTGTCACATCCCATGACCACACCATCTCTGTCCCATCCCATGACCACACCATCTCTGTCACATCCCATGACCACCCACCATCCTGTCCCATGACCACACCATCTCTCTGTGTTAGTTAGTGGAGGACACTCACTGGACAGCAGCAAACATGTTGTCCCCCATCTGCGTAATGGTACAGCCCTTCTTGGCTTCATTCTCCCCAAGGAACACAGGCAGGGAGTCCGGACTATCTCTGAAAAACAGGTGGAGATTAATATGACCATGTTGTAACGGGATGCTGGTCCTCTCTCTAAAGGGATGCGGGTCCTCTCTCTAAAGGGATGCTGGTCCTCTCTCTAAAGGGATGCTGGTCCTCTCTCTAAAGGGATGCTGGTCCTCTCTCTAAAGGGATGCTGGTCCTCTCTCTAAAGGGATGCTGGTCCTCTCTCTAAAGGGATGCGGGTCCTCTCTCTAAAGGGATGCTGGTCCTCTCTCTAAAGGGATGCTGGTCCTCTCTCTAAAGGGATGCTGGTCCTCTCTCTAAAGGGATGCTGGTCCTCTCTCTAAAGGGATGCTGGTCCTCTCTCTAAAGGGATGCTGGTCCTCTCTCTAAAGGGATGCTGGTCCTCTCTCTAAAGGGATGCTGTTCCTCTCTCTAAAGGGATGCTGTTCCTCTCTCTAAAGGGATGCTGGTCCTCTCTCTAAAGGGATGCTGGTCCTCTCTGTAACAGGATGCTGTTCCTCTCTCTAAAGGGATGCTGTTCCTCTCTCTAAAGGGATGCTGTTCTCTCTCTGTAGTAACCCCTTCCTGAAGTACCCTTCCTGTCCCATGTAACACCTTCCTGTCGTAACCCCTTCCTGTCGTAACCCCTTCCTGTAGTAACACCTTCCTGTCGTAACACTTCCTGTAGTAACACCTTCCTGTAGTAACACCTTCCTGTCGTAACCACACCTTCCTGTCCCATCCCTGTAACACCCATTCCTGTCGTAACACCTTCCTGTCGTAACACCTTCCTGTAGTAACCTTCCTGTAGTAACCCCTTCCTGTAGTAACCTTCCTGTAGTAACCCCTTCCTGTAGTAACACCTTCCTGTAGTAACACCTTCCTGTAGTAACCCTTCCCTGTAGTAACACCTTCCTGTAGTAACACCTTCCTGTAGTAACCCCTTCCTGTAGTAACCCCTTCCTGTAGTAACCCCTTCCTGTAGTAACCCTTCCTGTAGTAACAACCTGTAGTAACCCCTTCCTGTAGTAACCCCTTCCTGTAGTAACCCCTTCCTGTAGTAACCCTTCCTGTAGTAACCCCTTCCTGTAGTAACCCCTTCCTGTAGTAACCCTTCCTGTAGTAACCCCTTCCTGTAGTAACCCCTTCCTGTAGTAACCCTTCCTGTAGTAACCCCTTCCTGTAGTAACCCTTCCTGTAGTAACCCCTTCCTGTAGTAACCCCTTCCTGTAGTAACCCCTTCCTGTAGTAACCCCTTCCTGTAGTAACCTTCCTGTAGTAACCCTTCCTGTAGTAACACCTTCCTGTAGCAACCTGTAGTAACCCCTACCTGTAGTAACCCCTTCCTGTAGTAACCTTCCTGTAGTAACCCCTACCTGTAGTAACCCCTTCCTGTAGTAACCTGTAGTAACCCCTACCTGTAGTAACCCCTTCCTGTAGTAACCTGTAGTAACCCCTACCTGTAGTAACCCCTTCCTGTAGTAACCTGTAGTAACCCCTCCTGTAGTAACCCCTTCCTGTAGTAACCTGTAGTAACCCTGTAGTAACCCCTTCCTAACCTGTAGTAACCCCTTCCTGTAGTAACCCCTTCCTGTAGTAACCCCTTCCTGTAGTAACCCCTTCCTGTAGTAACCCCTTCCTGTAGTAACCACTTCCTGTAGTAACCCTTCCTGTAGTAACCCCTTCCTGTAGTAACCCCTTCCTGTAGTAACCCCTTCCTGTAGTAACCCCTTCCTGTAGTAACCCCTTCCTGTAGTAACACCTTCCTGTAGTAACACCTTCCTGTAGTAACACCTTCCTGTAGTAACCTGTAGCAAACCTGTAGTAACCCCTTCCTGTAGTAACCTGTAGCTGTAGTAACCCCTTCCTGTAGTAACCCTTCCTGTAGTAACTGTAGCTGTAGTAACGCCTTCCTGTAGTAACCTGTAGCTGTAGTAACGCCTTCCTGTAGTAACCTGTAGCTGTAGTAACCTGTAGCTGTAGTAACGCCTTCCTGTAGTAACCTGTCCTGTAATAACCTGTAGCTGTAGTAACGCCTTCCTGTAGTAACCCTTCCTGTAGTAACCCCTTCCTGTAGTAACCCCTTCCTGTAGTAACCCCTTCCTGTAGTAACCCCTTCCTGTAGTAACCTGTAGCTGTAGTAACGCCTTCCTGTAGTAACCCCTTCCTGTAGTAACCTGTAGCTGTAGTAACGCCTTCCTGTAGTAACCCCTTCCTGTAGTAACCTGTAGCTGTAGTAACGCCTTCCTGTAGTAACCCCTTCCTGTAGTAACCTGTAGCTGTAGTAACGCCTTCCTGTAGTAACGCCTTCCTGTAGTAACCTGTAGCTGTAGTAACGCCTTCCTGTAGTAACCTGTAGCTGTAGTAACCTGTAGCTGTAGTAACGCCTTCCTGTAGTAACCCCTTCCTGTAGTAACCTGTAGTAACCCCTTCCTGTAGTAACCTGTAGTAACCCCTACCTGTAGTAACCCCTTCCTGTAGCAACCTGTAGTAACCCCTTCCTGTAGTAACCTGTAGCTGTAGTAACGCCTTCCTGTAGTAACCCCTTCCTGTAGTAACCTGTAGCTGTAGTAACGCCTTCCTGTAGTAACGCCTTCCTGTAGTAACCTGTAGCTGTAGTAACACCTTCCTGTAGTAACCTGTAGCTGTAGTAACCTGTAGCTGTAGTAACGCCTTCCTGTAGTAACCCCTTCCTGTAGTAACCTGTAGTAACCCCTACCTGTAGTAACCCCTTCCTGTAGTAACCCCTTCCTGTAGCAACCTGTAGTAATGCCTTCCTGTAGTAACCCCTTCCTGTAGTAACCCCTTCCTGTAGTAACCACTTCCTGTAGTAACCCCTTCCTGCAGTACCCTGTAGCTGTAGTAACCCCTTCCTGTAGTAACCACTTCCTTTAGTAACCACTTCCTTTAGTAACCACTTCCTGTAGTAACCCCTTCCTGTAGTAACCCCTTCCTGTAGTACCCTGTAGCTGTAGTAACCCCTTCCTGTAGTAACCCCTTCCTGTAGTAACCTGTAGCTGTAGTAACCCCTTCCTGTAGTAACCTGTAGCTGTAGTAACCCCTTCCTGTAGTAACCCTTCCTGTAGTAACGCCTTTCCTGTAGTAACGCCTTCCTGTAGTAACCCCTTCCTGTAGTAACGCCTTCCTGTAGTAACCCTTCCTGTAGTAACACCTTCCTGTAGTAACCCCTTCCTGTAGTAACACCTTCCTGTCGTAACACCTTCCTGTAGTAACACCTTCCTGTAGTAACACCTTCCTGTAGTAACCCCTTCCTGTAGTAACCCCTTCCTGTAGTAACCCCTTCCTGTAGTAATCCCTTCCTGTAGTAACCCCTTCCTGTAGTAACCCCTTCCTGTAGCAACCTGTAGTAACCCCTACCTGTAGTAACCCCTTCCTGTAGTAACCCCTTCCTGTAGTAACCTGTAGCTGTAGTAACCCCTTCCTGTAGTAACCCCTTCCTGTAGTAACCCCTTCCTGTAGTAACACCTTCCTGTCGTAACACCTTCCTGTAGTAACACCTTCCTGTAGTAACCCCTTCCTGTAGTAACCCCTTCCTGTAGTAACCCCTTCCTGTAGTAACCCCTTCCTGTAGTAACCCCTTCCTGTAGTAACCCCTTCCTGTAGTAACCCCTTCCTGTAGTAACCCCTTCCTGTAGTAATCCCTACCTGTAGTAACACCTTCCTGTAGCAACCTGTAGTAACCCCTACCTGTAGTAACCCCTTCCTGTAGTAACCCCTTCCTGTAGTAACCCCTACCTGTAGTAACCTGTAGTAATGCCTTCCTGTAGTAACCTGTAGTAACCCCTACCTGTAGTAACCCCTTCCTGTAGTAACCTGTAGTAACCCCTACCTGTAGTAACCCCTTCCTGTAGTAACCTGTAGTAACCCCTACCTGTAGTAACCCCTTCCTGTAACCCCTACCTGTAAACCTTCCTGTAGTAACCCCTACCTGTAGTAACCCCTTCCTGTAGTAACCCCTTCCTGTAGTAACCCCTTCCTTTAGTAACCACTTCCTGTAGTAACCCTTCCTGTAGTAACCTGTAGTAACCCCTACCTGTAGTAACCCTTCCTGTAGTAACCTTCCTGTAGTAACCCCTTCCTGTAGTAACCCCTTCCTGTAGTAACCCCTTCCTGTAGTAACCCCTTCCTGTAGTAACCCCTTCCTTTAGTAACACCTTCCTGTAGTAACACCTTCCTGTAGTAACCTGTAGCAACCTGTAGTAACCCCTTCCTGTAGTAACCTGTAGCTGTAGTAACCCCTTCCTGTAGTAACCCCTTCCTGTAGTAATCTGTAGCTGTAGTAACGCCTTCCTGTAGTAACGCCTTCCTGTAGTAACCTGTAGCTGTAGTAACGCCTTCCTGTAGTAACCTGTAGCTGTAGTAACCTGTAGCTGTAGTAACGCCTTCCTGTAGTAACCTGTAGCTGTAATAACCTGTAGCTGTAGTAACGCCTTCCTGTAGTAACGCCTTCCTGTAGTAACCCCTTCCTGTAGTAACCCCTTCCTGTAGTAACCCCTTCCTGTAGTAACCCCTACCTGTAGTAACCCCTTCCTGTAGTAACCCCTTCCTGTAGTAACCTGTAGCTGTAGTAACCCCTTCCTGTAGTAACCCCTTCCTGTAGTAACCTGTAGCTGTAGTAACGCCTTCCTGTAGTAACCCCTTCCTGTAGTAACCTGTAGCTGTAGTAACGCCTTCCTGTAGTAACGCCTTCCTGTAGTAACCTGTAGCTGTAGTAACGCCTTCCTGTAGTAACCTGTAGCTGTAGTAACCTGTAGCTGTAGTAACGCCTTCCTGTAGTAACCCCTTCCTGTAGTAACCTGTAGTAACCCCTACCTGTAGTAACCCCTTCCTGTAGCAACCTGTAGTAACCCCTTCCTGTAGTAACCTGTAGCTGTAGTAACGCCTTCCTGTAGTAACCCCTTCCTGTAGTAACCTGTAGCTGTAGTAACGCCTTCCTGTAGTAACGCCTTCCTGTAGTAACCTGTAGCTGTAGTAACACCTTCCTGTAGTAACCTGTAGCTGTAGTAACCTGTAGCTGTAGTAACGCCTTCCTGTAGTAACCCCTTCCTGTAGTAACCTGTAGTAACCCTACCTGTAGTAACCCCTTCCTGTAGTAACCCCTTCCTGTAGCAACCTGTAGTAATGCCTTCCTGTAGTAACCCCTTCCTGTAGTAACCCTTCCTGTAGTAACCCCTTCCTGTAGTAACCCCTTCCTGCAGTACCCTGTAGCTGTAGTAACCCCTTCCTGTAGTAACCCCTTCCTGTAGTAACCACTTCCTTCCACTTCCTTTAGTAACCACTTCCTTTAGTAACCACTTCCTTTAGTAACCACTTCCTGTAGTAACCCCTTCCTGCAGTACCCTGTAGCTGTAGTAACCCCTTCCTGTAGTAACCCCTTCCTGTAGTAACCTGTAGCTGTAGTAACGCCTTCCTGTAGTAACCTGTAGCTGTAGTAACCCCTTCCTGTAGTAACCCCTTCCTGTAGTAACGCCTTCCTGTAGTAACGCCTTCCTGTAGTAACCCCTTCCTGTAGTAACGCCTTCCTGTAGTAACGCCTTCCTGTAGTAACGCCTTCCTGTAGTAACGCCTTCCTGTAGTAACCTGTAGCTGTAGTAACCTTCCTGTAGTAACCTAGTGTAGTAACCTGTAGCTGTAGTAACGCCTTCCTGTAGTAACGCCTTCCTGTAGTAACGCCTTCCTGTAGTAACCTGTAGCTGTAGTAACGCCTTCCTGTAGTAACCCCTTCCTGTAGTAACCCCTTCCTGTAGTAACCCCTTCCTGTAGTAACCCCTTCCTGTAGTAACCCCTTCCTGTAGTAACGCCTTCCTGTAGTAACCCCTTCCTGTAGTAACCTGTAGCTGTAGTTACCCCTTCCTGTAGTAACCCCTTCCTGTAGTAACCTGTAGCTGTAGTAACCCCTTCCTGTAGTAACCCCTTCCTGTAGTAACCCCTTCCTGTAGTAACCTGTAGCTGTAGTAACGCCTTCCTGTAGTAACGCCTTCCTGTAGTAACGCCTTCCTGTAGTAACGCCTTCCTGTAGTAACCTGTAGTAAACCCTTCCTGTAGTAACCCCTTCCTGTAGTAACCTTCCTGTAGTAACGCCTTCCTGTAGTAACCTGTAGTAACCCCTTCCTGTAGTAACCCCTTCCTGTAGTAACGCCTTCCTGTAGTAACCTGTAGTAACGCCTTCCTGTAGTAACCTGTAGCTGTAGTAACGCCTTCCTGTAGTAACGCCTTCCTGTAGTAACGCCTTCCTGTAGTAACACCTTCCTGTAGTAACCCCTTCCTGTAGTAACGCCTTCCTGTAGTAACCCTTCCTGTAGTAACACCTTCCTGTAGTAACCCTTCCTGTAGTAACCTGTAGTAACGCCTGTAGTAACCCCTTCCTGTAGTAACCCCTTCCTGTAGTAACGCCTTCCTGTAGTAACCCTTCCTGTAGTAACGCCTTCCTGTAGTAACGCCTTCCTGTAGTAACCTGTAGTAACTTCCTGTAGTAACGCCTTCCTGTAGTAACCCCTTCCTGTAGTAACCTGTAGTAACGCCTTCCTGTAGTAACCTGTGGTAACCTGTAGTAACCCCTTCCTGTAGTAACCTGTAGTAACGCCTTCCTGTAGTAACCTGTAGCTGTAGTAACGCTTCCTGTAGTAACGCCTTCCTGTAGTAACGCCTTCCTGTAGTAACGCCTTCCTGTAGTAACCCCTTCCTGTAGTAACCTGTAGTAACGCCTTCCTGTAGTAACGCCTTCCTGTGGTAACCTGTAGTAACCCCTTCCTGTAGTAACGCCTTCCTGTAGTAACCTGTAGCTGTAGTAACCCCTTCCTGTAGTAACCCCTTCCTGTAGTAACCCCTTCCTGTAGTAACGCCTTCCTGTAGTAACCTGTAGCTTCCTGTAGTAACCCCTTCCTGTAGTAACCCTTCCTGTAGTAACCCCTTCCTGTGGTAACCTGTAGTAACCCCTTCCTGTAGTAACCCTGTTTCCTGTAGTAACCCTTCCTGTAGTAACGCCTTCCTGTAGTAACCTGTCCTGTAGTAACCCTTCCTGTAGTAACCTGTAGTAAGCTGTAGTAACCCCTTCCTGTAGTAACCCTTCCTGTAGTAACCCCTTCCTGTAGTAACCTGTAGCTGTAGTAACGCCTTCCTGTAGTAACGCCTTCCTGTAGTAACGCCTTCCTGTAGTAACGCCTTCCTGTAGTAACGCCTTCCTGTAGTAACCTGTAGCTGTAGTAACCCCTTCCTGTAGTAACCCCTTCCTGTAGTAACGCCCTCCTGTAGTAACCCCTTCCTGTAGTAACCTGTAGCTGTAGTAACGCCTTCCTGTAGTAACCTGTAGCTGTAGTAACCCCTTCCTGTAGTAACGCCTTCCTGTAGTAACGCCTTCCTGTAGTAACGCCTTCCTGTGGTAACCTGTAGTAACCCCTTCCTGTAGTAACCCTTTCCTGTAGTAACCTGAAGCTGTAGTAACCCCTTCCTGTAGTAACGCCTTCCTGTAGTAACCTGTAGCTGTAGTAACCCCTTCCTGTAGTAACCCCTTCCTGTAGTAACCTGTAGCTGTAGTAACGCCTTCCTGTAGTAACGCCTTCCTGTAGTAACGCCTTCCTGTAGTAACGCCTTCCTGTAGTAACGCCTTCCTGTGGTAACCTGTAGTAACCCCTTCCTGTAGTAACCCTTTCCTGTAGTAACCTGAAGCTGTAGTAACCCCTTCCTGTAGTAACCTGTAGCTGTAGCAACGCCTTCCTGTAGTAACCTGTAGCTGTAGCAACGCCTTCCTGTAGTAACGCCTTCCTGTAGTAACCTGTAGCTGTAGTAACCCTTTCCTGTAGTAACCTGTAGCTGTAGTAACCCCTTCCTTCAGTAACCCCTTCCTGTAACCCTTTCCTGTAGTAACCTGTAGCTGTAGTAACGCCTTCCTATAGTAACCTGTAGCTGTAGTAACCCATGTGTAGGAGGGTCATGTAGCAACGCCTTCCTGTTCCCATGTAGGAGTAACCCCTTACTGTAGTAACCCCTACCTGTAGTAACCCCTACCTGTAAGTAACCTGTAGTAACCCCTACCTGTAGTAACCCCTGTAGTAACCCCTACCTGTAATAACCTGTAGTAACCCCTACCTGTAGTAACCTGTAGTAACCCCTGCCTGTAGTAACCCCTACCTGTAGTAACCTGTAGTAACCCCTACCTGTAGTAACCCCTACCTGTAGTAACCTGTAGTAACCCCTACCTGTAGTAACCCCTACCTGTAGTAACCTGTAGTAACCCCTACATGTAGTTACCCCTACCTGTAGTAACCTGTAGTAACCCCTACCTGTAGTAACCTGTAGTAACCCCTACCTGTAGTAACCTGTAGAAACCCCTACTTGTAGTAACCCATGTGTAGGAGGGTCATTACCTGTAGTAACCCCTACCTGTAGTAACCTGTAGAAACCCCTACCTGTAGTAACCCATGTGTAGGAGGGTCATTACCTGTAGTAACCCCTACCTGTAGTAACCCATGTGTAGGAGGGTCATTACCTGTAGTAACCTGTAGTAACCCCTACCTGTAATAACCTGTAGTAACCCCTACCTGTAGTAACCTGTAGAAACCCCTACCTGTAGTAACCCCTACCTGTAGTAACCTGTAGAAACCCCTACCTGTAGTAACCCCTACCTGTAGTAACCTGTAGTAACCCCTACCTGTAGTAACCTCTACCTGTAGTAACCTGTAGTAACCCCTACCTGTAGTAACCCAGGTGTAGGAGGGTCATTACCTGTAGTAACCCCTACCTGTAGTAACCTGTAGTAACCCCTACCTGTAGTACCCCATGTGTAGGAGGGTCATTACCTGTAGTAACCCCTACCTGTAGTAACCCATGTGTAGGAGGGTCATTACCTGTAGTAACCTGTAGTAACCCCTACCTGTAATAACCTGTAGTAATCCCTACCTGTAGTAACCTGTAGAAACCCCTACCTGTAGTAACCCCTACCTGTAGTAACCTGTAGTAACCCCTACCTGTAGTAACCTGTAGTAACCCCTACCTGTAGTAACCCATGTGTAGGAGGGTCATTACCTGTAGTAACCCAGGTGTAGGAGGGTCATTACCTGTAGTAACCCCTACCTGTAGTAACCTGTAGTAACCCCTACCTGTAGTACCCCATGTGTAGGAGGGTCATTACCTGTAGTAACCCCTACCTGTAGTAACCCATGTGTAGGAGGGTCATTACCTGTAGTAACCCCTACCTGTAGTAACCCCTACCTGTAGTAACCCCTACCTGTAGTAACCCCTACCTGTAGTAACCCATGTGTAGGAGGGTCATTACCTGTAGTAACCCCTACCTGTAGTAACCCAGGTGTAGGAGGGTCATTACCTGTAGTAACCCCTACCTGTAGTAACCTGTAGTAACCCCTACCTGTAGTAACCCAAGTGTAGGAGGGTCATTTGCTGTAGTAACCCCTACCTGTAGTAACCCATGTGCAGGAGGGTCATTACCTGTAGTAACCTGTAGAAACCCCTACCTGTAGTAACCCCTACCTGTAGTAACCTGTAGTAACCCCTACCTGTAGTAACCTGTAGTAACCCCTACCTGTAGTAACCCATGTGTAGGAGGGTCATTACCTGTAGTAACCCATGTGCAGGAGGGTCATTACCTGTAGTAACCCCCCTACCTGTAGTAACCTGTAGTAACCCCCTACCTGTAGTAACCCATGTGTAGGAGGGTCATTACCTGTAGTAACCCATGTGTAACCCATTACCTGTAGTATTACCCCCCTACCTGTAGTAACCCCTACCTGTAGTAACCCATGTGTAGGAGGGTCATTACCTGTAGTACCCCATGTGTAGGAGGGTCATTACCTGTAGTAACCCCTACCTGTAGTAACCCATGTGTAGGAGGGTCATTACCTGTAGTAACCCATGTGCAGGAGGGTCATTGCCTGTAGTAACCTGTAGTAACCCAGGTGTAGGAGGGTCATTACCTGCAGTAACCCCTACCTGTAGTAACCTGTAGTAACCCCTACCTGTAGTAACCCATGTGTAGGAGGGTCATTACCTGTAGTAACCTGTAGTAACCCATGTGTAGGAGGGTCATTACCTGTAGTAACCCCTACCTGTAGTAACCCATGTGTAGGAGGGTCATTACCTATAGTAACCCAGGTGTAGGAGGGTCATTACCTGTAGTAACCTGTAGTAACCCCTACCTGTAGTAACCCATGTGTAGGAGGGTCATTACCTGTAGTAACCCATGTGTAGGAGGGTCATTACCTGTAGTAACCCCTACCTGTAGTAACCCATGTGTAGGAGGGTCATTACCTGTAGTAACCTGTAGTAACCCCTACCTGTAGTAACCTGTAGTAACCCCTACCTGTAGTAACCCAGGTGTAGGAGGGTCATTACCTGTAGTACCCCATGTGTAGGAGGGTCATTACCTGTAGTAACCCCTACCTGTAGTAACCCAGGTCTAGGAGGGTCATTACCTGTAGTAACCCCTACCTGTAGTAACCCCTACCTGTAGTAACCCATGTCTAGGAGGGTCATTACCTGTAGTAACCCCTACCTGTAGTAACCTGTAGTAACCCCTACCTGTAGTAACCCCTACCTGTAGTAACCCCTACCTGTAGTAACCCCTACCTGTAGTAACCCAGGTGTAGGAGGGTCATTACCTGTAGTAACCCCTACCTGTAGTAACCCAGGTGTAGCAGGTTGTCTCCATTCCCTTGCAGTACGGTCTGGTACTCCGGAGGGTCGTAGAAGTGCCTCCAGTGTAGGTGGTAGTTGGGCTGGGGGTTGGCTGAGCTACGGTGGGCCTCCGCCAGAATGTCAAACGGGCCAACCAACCTCAAACCCAGGGTTTCCTTCAGCGCGTCTAGAGAGGGGAATGATATGTGGTCAATATGATCCTAAAAATAGCGTGTTTCAGGCTGTTGAATGCTAATAGGATAGTGTTTCAGGCTGTTGAATGCTAATAGGATAGTGTTTCAGGCTGTTGAATGCTAATAGGATAGTGTTTCAGGCTGTTGAATGCTAATAAGACAGTGTTTCAGGCTGTTGAATGCTAATAAGACAGTGTTTCAGGCTGTTGAATGCTAATAGGATAGTGTTTCAGGCTGTTGAATGCTAATAAGATAGTGTTTCAGGCTGTTGAATGTTAATAGGATAGTGTTTCAGGCTGTTGAATGCTAATAGGATAGTGTTTCAGGCTGTTGAATGTTAATAGGATAGTGTTTCAGGCTGTTGAATGCTAATAAGATAGTGTTTCAGGCTGTTGAATGCTAATAGGATAGTGTTTCAGGCTGTTGAATGCTAATAGGATAGTGTTTCAAGCTGTTGAATGCTAATAGGATAGTGTTTCAGGCTGTTGAATGGTAATAGGATAGTGTTTCAGGCTGTTGAATGCTAATAGGATAGTGTTTCAGGCTGTTGAATGCTAATAGGATAGTGTTTCAGGCTGTTGAATGCTAATAAGATAGTGTTTCAGGCTGTTGAATGCTAATAAGATAGTGTTTCAGGCTGTTGAATGCTAATAGGATAGTGTTTCAGGCTGTTGAATGCTAATAGGATAGTGTTTCAGGCTGTTGAATGCTAATAGTATAGTGTTTCAGGCTGTTGAATGCTAATAGGATAGTGTTTCAGGCTGTTGAATGCTAATAGGATAGTGTTTCAGGCTGTTGAATGCTAATAGGATAGCGTGTTTCAGGCTGTTGAATGCTAATAGGATAGCGTGTTTCAGGCTGTTGAATGCTAATAGGATAGCGTGTTTCAGGCTGTTGAATGCTAATAGGATAGCGTGTTTCAGGCTGTTGAATGCTAATAGGATAGCGTGTTTCAGGCTGTTGAATGCTAATAGGATAGCGTGTTTCAGGCTGTTGAATGCTAATAAGATAGCGTGTTTCAGGCTGTTGAATGCTAATAGATAGCGTGTTTCAGGCTGTTGAATGCTAATAAGATAGCGTGTTTCAGGCTGTTGAATGCTAATAAGATAGCGTGTTTCAGGCTGTTGAATGCTAATAGGATAGCGTGTTTCAGGCTGTTGAATGCTAATAAGATAGCGTGTTTCAGGCTGTTGAATGCTAATAAGATAGCGTGTTTCAGGCTGTTGAATGCTAATAAGATAGCGTGTTTCAGGATGTTGAATGCTAATAAGATAGAGTGTTTCAGGCTGTTGAATGCTAATAAGATAGCTTGTTTCAGGCTGTTGAATGCTAATAAGATAGTGTTTCAGGCTGTTGAATGCTAATAAGATAGTGTTTCAGGCTGTTGAATGCTAATAGGATAGCGTGTTTCAGGCTGTTGAATGCTAATAGGATAGTGTTTCAGGCTGTTGAATGCTAATAAGATAGTGTTTCAGGCTGTTGAATGCTAATAAGATAGTGTTTCAGGCTGTTGAATGCTAATAGGATAGTGTTTCAGGCTGTTGAATGCTAATAGGATAGTGTTTCAGGCTGTTGAATGCTAATAGGATAGTGTTTCAGGCTGTTGAATGCTAATAGGATAGCGTGTTTCAGGCTGTTGAATGCTAATAGGATAGCGTGTTTCAGGCTGTTGAATGCTAATAGGATAGTGTTTCAGGCTGTTGAATGCTAATAGGATAGCGTGTTTCAGGCTGTTGAATGCTAATAGGATAGCGTGTTTCAGGCTGTTGAATGCTAATAGGATAGTGTTTCAGGCTGTTGAATGCTAATAGGTGTTTCAGGCTGTTGAATGCGATAGTGTTTCAGGCTGTTGAATGCTAATAGGATAGTGTTTCAGGCTGTTGAATGCTAATAGGATAGCGTGAATGCTTCAGGCTGTTGAATGCTAATAGGATAGCGTGTTTCAGGCTGTTGAATGCTAATAGGATAGCGTGTTTCAGGCTGTTGAATGCTAATAGGATAGCGTGTTTCAGGCTGTTGAATGCTAATAGGATAGTGTTTTCAGGCTGTTGAATGCTAATAGGATAGTGTTTCAGGCTGTTGAATGCTAATAGGATAGTGTTTCAGGCTGTTGAATGCTAATAGGATAGTGTTTCAGGCTGTTGAATGCTAATAGGGGTGTTTCAGGGAATGCTGGGTGAGGGGTTGAATGCTAATACCCCAGGGGTTATCAGGGCTGTTGAATGCTGATAGGATGGGGGCTAACCTAATAGGATAGCGGGGCTGGGCTGAGTGGGTAACCTAATAAGATAGTGGGCTGGGTGAGTAATAGGATAGTGGGGCTGGGTGAGTGGGTAACCTACCCCAGTGGTTATCAGGGCTGGGTGAGTGGGTAACCTACCCCAGGGGTTATCAGGCTGGGTGAGTGGGCTAATGCTAATAGATAGGTTATCAGGGCTGGGTGAGTGGGCAACCTACCCCAGGGGTTATCAGGGCTGGGCTAATAGGATAGCGTGTTTCAGGCTGTTGAACCTTGTCCCCAGGGTTGAATGCTTATCAGGGCTGGGCTGAGTGTTTCCAGGTAACCTACCCCAGGGGTTATCAGGCCTGGGTGAGTGGGCTGTTGAATGCTAATAAGATAGCCAGGGGAATGCTATCAGGGCTGGGTGATAGTGGGGCTAATGCTAATAGGATAGCGTGGGGTTATCAGGGCTGGGTGAGTGGGTAACCTAAGATAGCGTGTTTCAGGGTTATCAGGGCTGGGTGAGTGGGTAACCTGTTGAATGCCGTGGGGTTATCAGGGCTGGCTGTGAATAAGTGGGTAACCTGCTAATAAGATAGGGGTTATCAGGGCTGGGTAGTGGGTAACCTGTTGAATGCCCAGGGGTTATCAGGGCTGGGTGAGTGGGTAACCTAATACCCCAGGGGTTATCAGGGCTGGGTGAGTGGGCTAACCCACTAATAGGGTGTTATCAGGCTGGAATGCTGGATAGTGGGCTGTAATGCTAAGGGGTTTCAGGCTGGGTGAATGCTAATAAGATAGTGTTTCAGGCTGTAACCTACCCCGGGGCTGGGTGAGTGGGTAACCTACCCCGGGGCTAATAAGAGTGTTTCAGGCTGTTGAACCTAACCCCGGTTTCAGGCTGGGTGAGGATAGTGTTTCACCCCGTTGGGCTAATAGGGTGTTTCAGGCTGGGTAATGCTAACCTATAGCCAGGCTGGGCTAATAAAGTGGGTAATGCTACCCCAGGGGTTATCAGGGCTGGGTGATTGGGTAATGCTAATAGGGGTTATCAGGCTGGGTGATTAGGATAACCTGTTTCCCTAGGGTTATCAGGGCTGGGTGAGTGGGTAACCTAATAGGATAGCCCAGGGGTTATCAGGGCTGGGTGAGTGGCTGTTGAACCTACCCAGGGGTTATCAGGGCTGGGTGAGTGGGTAACCTACCCCAGGGGTTATCAGGCTGGGTGAGTGGGTAACCTACCCCAGGGGTTATCAGGGCTGGGTGATTGGGTAACCTACCCCAGGGTTGAATTATCAGGGCTGGGTGATTGGGTAACCTAATAGGGTTATCAGGCTGGGTGATAATGGGTAACCTGTTTCAGGGTTGAATTATCAGGGTGGGTGAGTGGGTAACCTAATAGGGGTTATCAGGGCTGGGTGAATAGGATGGGTTTCCGGCCTAATAGGAGGTTATCAGGGCTGGGTGAGTGGGTAACCTACCCCAGGGGTTATCAGGGCTGGAATGCTGAGTGGGCTGTTGAACCTACCCCGGGGGTTATCAGGGCTGGGTGAGTAGGATAACCTGTTTCAGGCTGTTGAATGCTAATAGGCTGGGTGAGTGGGTAATGCTAATAGGATAGCGGGGTTATCAGGCTGGGTGAGTAAGGTAACCCACCCCGGGTTATCAGGGCTGGGTGAGTGGGTAACCTACCCTGGGGTTATCGTGGGCTGGGCTAGTGGGTAACCTGTTTCAGGGTTGATGCTAGGGCTGGGTGAGTGGGTAACCTACCCCAGGGGTTATCAGGCTGGGTGAGTGGATAGTGTTTCAACCTACCCCAGGGGTTATCAGGCTGGGTGAGTGGGTAACCTACCCTAGGGCGTTATCAGGCTGGGTGAGCTAATAGGATAGCGTGTTCAGGCACCAAGATCAGGGGTGAACCTACCCCAGGGGTTATCAGGGCTGGGTGAGTGGGTAACCTACCCCAGGGGTTATCAGGGCTGGGTGAGTGGGTAACCTACCCCAGGGGTTATCAGGGCTGGGTGAGTGGGTAACCTACCCCAGGGGTTATCAGGGCTGGGTGAGTGGGTAACCTACCCCAGGGGTTATCAGGGCTGGGTGAGTGGGTAACCTGTTTCAGGGGTTATCAGGGCTGGGTGAGTGGGTAACCTACCCTGTTGAATGCAGGGGTTATCAGGGCTGGGTGAGTGGGTAACCTACCCCAGGGGTTATCAGGGCTGGGTGAGTGGGTAACCTACCCCAGGGGTTATCAGGGCTGGGTGAGTGGGTAACCTACCCCAGGGGTTATCAGGGCTGGGTGAGTGGGTAACCTACCCCAGGGGTTATCAGGGCTGGGTGAGTGGGTAACCTACCCCAGGGCTTATCAGGGCTGGGTGAGTGGGTAACCTACCCCAGGGTTATCAGGGCTGGGTGAGTGGGTAACCTGCCCCCTGGGTGAGGGGTAACCTACCCCGGGCTGGGTGAGTGGGTAACCTACCCCAGGGGTTATCAGGGCTGGGTGAGTGGGTAACCTACCCCAGGGGTTATCAGGGCTGGGTGAGTGGGTAACCTACCCCGGGGGCTGGGTGAGTGGGTAACCTACCCCGGGGGCTGGGTGAGTGGGTAACCTACCCCGGGGGCTGGGTGAGTGGGTAACCTACCCCGGGGGCTGGGTGAGTGGGTAACCTACCCCGGGGGCTGGGTGAGTGGGTAACCTACCCCAGGGGTTATCAGGGCTGGGTGAGTGGGTAACCTACCCCAGGGGTTATCAGGGCTGGGTGAGTGGGTAACCTACCCCAGGGGTTATCAGGGCTGGGTGAGTGGGTAACCTACCCCGGGGGTTATCAGGGCTGGGTGAGTGGGTAACCTACCCCGGGGGCTGGGTGAGTGGGTAACCTACCCCAGGGGTTATCAGGGCTGGGTGAGTGGGTAACCTACCCCAGGGGTTATCAGGGCTGGGTGAGTGGGTAACCTACCCCAGGGGTTATCAGGGCTGGGTGAGTGGGTAACCTACCCCAGGGGTTATCAGGGCTGGGTGAGTGGGTAACCTACCCCAGGGGTTATCAGGGCTGGGTGAGTGGGTAACCTACCCCCCAGGGGTTATCAGGGCTGGGTGAGTGTGTAACCTACCCCAGGGGTTATCAGGGCTGGGTGAGTGGGTAACCTACCCCAGGGGTTATCAGGGCTGGGTGAGTGGGTAACCTACCCCAGGGGTTATCAGGGCTGGGTGAGTGGGTAACCTACCCCGGGGGGGCTGGGTGAGTGGGTAACCTACCCCAGGGGTTATCAGGGCTGGGTGAGTGGGTAACCTACCCCAGGGGTTATCAGGGCTGGGTGAGTGGGTAACCTACCCCAGGGGTTATCAGGGCTGGGTGAGTGGGTAACCTACCCCCAGGGTTATCAGGGCTGGGTGAGTGGGTAACCTACCCCAGGGGTTATCAGGGCTGGGTGAGTGGGTAACCTACCCCAGGGTTATCAGGGCTGGGTGAGTGGGTAACCTACCCCAGGGTTATCAGGGCTGGGTGAGTGGGTAACCTACCCCAGGGGTTATCAGGGCTGGGTGAGTGGGTAACCTACCCCAGGGGTTATCAGGGCTGGGTGAGTGGGTAACCTACCCCAGGGGTTATCAGGGCTGGGTGAGTGGGTAACCTGTCCCCAGGGGTTATCAGGGCTGGGTGAGTGGGTAACCTACCCCAGGGGTTATCAGGGCTGGGTGAGTGGGTAACCTACCCCAGGGGTTATCAGGGCTGGGTGAGTGGGTAACCTACCCCAGGGTTATCAGGGCTGGGTGAGTGGGTAACCTACCCGGGGGCTATCAGGGCTGGGTGAGTGGGTAACCTACCCTAGGGGTTATCAGGGCTGGGTGAGTGGGTAACCTGGCCCCAGGGGTTATCAGGGCTGGGTGAGTGGGTAACCTACCCATGGGGTTATCAGGGCTGGGTGAGTGGGTAACCTACCCCAGGGGTTATCAGGGCTGGGTGAGTGGGTAACCTACCCCGGGGCTATCAGGGCTGGGTGAGTGGGTAACCTACCCCAGGGGTTATCAGGGCTGGGTGAGTGGGTAACCAGAGATACCCCAGGGGTTATCAGGGCTGGGTGAGTGGGTAACCTACCCCGGGGTTATCAGCTGGGTGAGTGGGTAACCTACCCCAGGGCTACTCAGGGCTGGGTGAGTGGGTAACCTACCCCAGGGGTTATCAGGGCTGGGTGAGTGGGTAGCCTACCCCAGGGGTTATCAGGGCTGGGTGAGTGGGTAACCTACCCCAGGGGTTATCAGGGCTGGGTGAGTGGGTAACCTACCCCAGGGGTTGTCAGGGCTGGGTGAGTGGGTAACCCACCCCAGGGGTTATCAGGGCTGGGTGAGTGGGCAACCTACCCCAGGGGCTATCAGGACTGGGTGAGTGGGTAACCTACCCCGGGGTTATCAGGGCTGGGTGAGTGTGTAACCTACCCCAGGGGTTATCAGGGGCTATTCCCAGGGGGCTGGGTGAGTGGGTAACCTACCCCAGGGGTTATCAGGGCTGGGTGAGTGGGTAACCTACCCAGGGGTTATCAGGGCTGGGTGAGTGGGTAACCTACCCCAGGGGTTATCAGGATCCCAGCTGGGTGAGTGGGTAATTCCTACCCCTGGGGTTATCAGGGCTGGGTGAGTGGGTAACCTACCCCATTCCTAATGTCAGCTGGGTGAGTGGGTAACCTACCCCAGGGGTTATCAGGGCTGGGTGAGTGGGTAACCTAGCTACCATTCCTAGGGTTATCAGGGCTGGGTGAGTGGGTAACCTACCCCAGGGGTTATCAGGGCTGGGTGAGTGTAACCTAAGGGCCTGAGTGGCTAACCTACCCCGGGGTTATCAGGGCTGGGTGAGTGTGTAACCTACCCCGGGGGCTGGGTGAGTGGGTAACCTACCCCGGGGGTTGTCAGGGCTGGGTGAGTGGGTAACCTACCCCGGGGGTTGTCAGGGCTGAGCAGGGAGCAGAAGTCCCAGAAGAGGTAGAAGTCTTCAGGCATCCTCAGTTTATAGAGTCTCTCCACCTCCTCCCTCAGTCTGGTCGGCACCTCAGCAGTAATCGGTCTCGCTGTCGGCTCCTCCGGGCGGCATTTCTTCTTCAACTGCCCGTCGGCAGAATCTGACTCCTAAAGAAGAACTGTTGGTGAAATTTAATTCACTAGCTCGTGTAAACAGATGTGTGGTTTGATAACTGGGTGTATTCATTAGAAACCAAACTGAATAAACAGACTGAGAAAGGGGGAGGGGGGATGTTTAGGTGCAGATATAAAACGACCTTGAATAAAGAAGATGTGATTACTTATTCCTTCATGTCAGAGGCATGTTTGTTCTACGTTGCCTATTTCTATCTGACTGTTCCAAAACGTTGAGTCCTGCTGAACGCGCCTGTTTCACTGGATTACAAAAAAGCAACGCTGGTTTCCCGTTGCAAATCGTTCTGCTTACGGTGTGCGCTAATGAACGTTACCCTGAGCAGCTCGCTCTGCAAAAGCTCATGGTAATACTGTCAATGGACGGTAACTTGGTTATCAGCTTGTTAGCTAGTTTATACTAATATAATGATCTGGCTACACTATCTTGGGAAAACAGTAATATAACCGAAGCTAACTGCTAAAAAAAATTTAAAAAATAAATGAAACTATTTGGAGACACGTTTAGTTTGTTAGCTCGTTAAGACATTCATGTGGATGCCATAGTGGCCCATCCGTGTTTTGTAACGCAAGACAAAAATTCCCCCTTGCTACATAACTCGCTGGCTAAAACCATCATATCATTGCTCCAATAAAAACATCTTTAAGGGTCTGACAATACCTGAGGAGTAGATTTAGTTTTTCGTTTCCCTGTCATATTTTTTCCTCCTCTCCGTTCGACAGCAAACAAGCACACAGCGGTGGAGCAAACGACAACACCTTAGGACTTCTGCCATTGGGAAGTAATGTACAGCGCCATCTAGGGGAGAGGAGTGCGCATTGCGTCCCAGAGATACATAGCAGAGCCAAGTGGTGAGAAAAATACCCAATAGTCATACTTGAGTAAAAGTAAAGATACCTTAATAGAAAATGACTCAAGTCAACTACTTGAGTAAGTCTAAAAGTATTTGGTTTTAAATATACTTAAGTATCAAAAGTAAAAAAATATGAATAATGTAAAATGTCTTATATTAAGCAAACCAGATTGCACAATTTTCTTGTTTTGTTTTAATGCACGGATAGACAGGGTTTCAGTCTGTTTCAGTCGATCCGAGCTACCATTCCTAATGTCGTCCTGTTTCAGTCTGTTTCAGTCGATCCGAGCTACCATTCCTAATGTCGTCCTGTTTCCTAGTCGATCCCTAGCTACCATTCCTAATGTCGTCCTGTTTCAGTCTGTTTCAGTCGATCCTAGCTACCATTCCTAATGTCGTCCTGTTTCAGTCTGTTTCAGTCGATCCTAGCTACCATTCCTAATGTCGTTTCCTGTTTCAGTCGATCCTAGCTACCATTCCTAATGTCGTCCTGTTTCAGTCGATCCTAGCTACCATTCCTAATGTCGTCCTGTTTCAGTCGATCCTAGCTACCATTCCTAATGTCGTCCTGTTTCAGTCTGTTTCCAGTCCCTAAGCTACCATTCCATTCCTAATGTCGTCCTGTTTCAGTCGATCCTAGCTACCATTCCTAATGTCGTCCTGTTTCAGTCGATCCTAGCTACCATTCCTAATGTCGTCCTGTTTCAGTCGATCCTAGCTACCATTCCTAATGTCGTCCTGTTTCAGTCGATCCTAGCTACCATTCCTAATGTCGTCCTGTTTCAGTCTCCTTTTTCATCCTGATCCTAGCTACCATTCCTAATGTCGTCCTGTTTCAGTCGATCCTAGCTACCATTCCTAATGTCGTCCTGTTTCAGTCGATCCTAGCTACCATTCCTAATGTCGTCCTGTTTCAGTCGATCCTAGCTACCATTCCTAATGTCATCCTGTTTCAGTCCATCCTCCAGCTACCATTCCTAATGTCGTCCTGTTTCAGTCGATCCTAGCTACCATTCCTAATGTCGTCCTGTTTCAGTCGATCCTAGCTACCATTCCTAATGTCCACCTGTTTCAGTCGATCCTAGCTACCATTCCTAATGTCGTCCTGTTTCAGTCGATCCTAGCTACCATTCCTAATGTCGTCCTGTTTCAGTCGATCCTAGCTACCATTCCTAATGTCCACCTGTTTCAGTCGATCCTAGCTACCATTCCTAATGTCGTCCTGTTTCAGTCGATCCAGCTACCATTCCTAATGTCGTCCTGTTTCAGTCGATCCACTGATCCTAGCTACCATTCCTAATGTCGTCCTGTTTCAGTCGATCCTAGCTACCATTCCTAATGTCGTCCTGTTTCAGTCGATCCTAGCTACCATTCCTAATGTCCACCTGTTTCAGTCGATCCTAGCTACCATTCCTAATGTCGTCCTGTTTCAGTCGATCCAGCTACCATTCCTAATGTCGTCCTGTTTCAGTCGATCCTAGCTACCATTCCTAATGTCCACCTGTTTCAGTCGATCCTAGCTACCATTCCTAATGTCGCCCTGTTTCAGTCCTGCTACCATTCCTAATGTCCTGTTTCAGTCGATCCTAGCTACCATTTCCTAATGTCGTCCTGTTTCAGTCGATCCTGGCTACCATTCCTAATGTCCACCTGTTTCAGTCGATCCTAGCTACCATTCCTAATGTCGTCCTGTTTCAGTCGATCCTAGCTACCATTCCTAATGTCGTCCTGTTTCAGTCGATCCTAGCTACCATTCCTAATGTCGTCCTGTTTCAGTCGATCCTAGCTACCATTCCTAATGTCGTCCTGTTTCAGTAAAAACGATCCTAGCTACCATTCCTAAACCGGGCTGTCCTAGCTACTCTGTCCTGTTTCAGTCGATCCTAGCTACCATTCCTAATGTCCACCTGTTTCAGTCGATCCTAGCTACCATTCCTAATGTCGTCCTGTTTCAGTCGATCCTAGCTACCATTCCTAATGTCGCCCTGTTTCAGTCGATCCTAGCTACCATTCCTAATGTCGCCCTGTTTCAGTCAATCCAAGCTACCATTCCTAATGTCCACCTGTTTCAGTCGATCCTAGCTACCATTCCTAATGTCGTCCTGTTTCAGTCGATCCTAGCTACCATTCCTAATGTCGTCCTACCATTTCAGTCGATCCTAGCTACCATTCCTAATGTCGTCCTGTTTCAGTCGATCCTAGCTACCATTCCTAATGTCGCCCTGTTTCAGTCGATCCTAGCTACCATTCCTAATGTCCACCTGTTTCAGTCGATCCTAGCTACCATTCCTAATGTCGTCCTGTTTCAGTCGATCCTAGTTACCATTCCTAATGTCGCCCTGTTTCAGTCGATCCTAGCTACCATTCCTAATGTCCACCTGTTTCAGTCGATCGATCATTCTAGCTCGCCATTCCTACCATTCCACGTCGCCCTGTTTCAGTCGATCCTAGCTACCATTCCTAATGTCGTCCTGTTTCAGTCGATCCTAGCTACCATTCCTAATGTCGCCCTGTTTCAGTCGATCCTAGCTACCATTCCTAATGTCGTCCTGTTTCAGTCGATCCTAGCTACCATTCCTAATGTCGTCCTATTTCCTAGTCGATCCAAGCTACCATTCCTAATGTCGTCCTGTTTCAGTCTGTTTCACTCGATCCTAGCTACCATTCCTAATGTCGTCCTGTTTCAGTCGATCCGAGCTACCATTCCTAATGTCGTCCTGTTTCAGTCGATCCTAGCTACCATTCCTAATGTCGCCTTGTTTCAGTCGATCCTAGCTACCATTCCTAATGTCGTCCTGTTTCAGTCGATCCTAGCTACCATTCCTAATGTCGCCCTGTTTCAGTCGATCCTAGCTACCATTCCTAATGTCATTCTTGTTTCAGTCGATCCTAGCTACCATTCCTAATGTCGTCCTGTTTCAGTCGATCCTAGCTACCATTCCTAATGTCGTCCTGTTTCAGTCGATCCTAGCTACCATTCCTAATGTCCACCTGTTTCAGTCGATCCTAGCTACCATTCCTAATGTCGTCCTGTTTTAGTCGATCCTAGTTACCATTCCTAATGTCGTCCTGTTTCAGTCGATCCTAGCTACCATTCCTAATGTCCACCTGTTTCAGTCGATCCTAGCTACCATTCCTAATGTCGTCCTGTTTCAGTCGATCCTAGCTACCATTCCTAATGTCCACCTGTTTCAGTCGATCCTAGCTACCATTCCTAATGTCGTCCTGTTTCAGTCGATCCTAGCTACCATTCCTAATGTCGTCCTGTTTCAGTCGATCCTAGCTACCATTCCTAATGTCCACCTGTTTCAGTCGATCCTAGCTACCATTCCTAATGTCGTCCTGTTTCAGTCTGATCCTAGCTACCATTCCTAATGTCGTCCTGTTTCAGTCGATCCTAGCTACCATTCCTAATGTCGTCCTGTTTCAGTCGATCCTAGCTACCATTCCTAATGTCGTCCTGTTTCAGTCGATCCCAGCTACCATTCCTAATGTCGTCCTGTTTCAGTCGATCCAAGCTACCATTCCTAATGTCAGTCGCCCTGTTTCAGTCTGTTTCAGCATAAATCGATCCTAGCTACCATTCCTAATGTCGCCTGTTTCAGTCGATCCAAGCTACCATTCCTAATGTCGTCCTTGTTTCAGTCGATCCTAGCTACCATTCCTAATGTCGCCCTGTTTCAGTCGATCCTAGCTACCATTCCTAATGTCGTCCTGTTTCAGTCGATCCTAGCTACCATTCCTAATGTCGTCTTTGTTTCAGTCGATCCTAGCTACCATTCCTAATGTCGTCCTGTTTCAGTCGATCCTAGCTACCATTCCTAATGTCGTCCTGTTTCAGTCGATCCTAGCTACCATTCCTAATGTCCACCTGTTTCAGTCGATCCTAGCTACCATTCCTAATGTCGTCCTGTTTCAGTCGATCCTAGCTACCATTCCTAATGTCGTCCTGTTTCAGTCGATCCCAGCTACCATACCTAATGTCCACCTGTTACAGTCAATCCTAGCTACCATTCCTAATGTCGCACCTGTTTCAGTCGATCCTAGCTACCATTCCTAATGTCGTCCTGTTTCAGTCGATCCTAGCTACCATTCCTAATGTCCACCTGTTTCAGTCGATCCTAGCTACCATTCCTAATGTCCACCTGTTTCAGTCGATCCTAGCTACCATTCCTAATGTCGTCCTGTTTCAGTCGATCCTAGTTACCATTCCTAATGTCGTCCTGTTTCAGTCGATCCTAGCTACCATTCCTAATGTCCACCTGTTTCAGTCGATCCTAGCTACCATTCCTAATGTCGTCCTGTTTCAGTCGATCCTAGCTACCATTCCTAATGTCGTCCTGTTTCAGTCGATCCTAGCTACCATTCCTAATGTCGCCCTGTTTCAGTCTGTTTCAGTCGATCCAAGCTACCATTCCTAATGTCGTCCTGTTTCAGTCATCCTCATCCAAGCTACCATTCCTAATGTCGTCTTGTTTCAGTCGATCCTAGCTACCATTCCTAATTTCGTCTTGTTTCAGTCGATCCTAGCTACCATTCCTAATGTCGTCCTGTTTCAGTCGATCCTAGCTACCATTCCTAATGTCGTCTTGTTTCAGTCTGATCCTAGCTACCATTCCTAATGTCGTCCTGTTTCAGTCGATCCTAGCTACCATTCCTAATGTCGCCCTGTTTCAGTCGATCCTAGCTACCATTCCTAATGTCCACCTGTTTCAGTCGATCCTAGCTACCATTCCTAATGTCGTCCTGTTTCAGTCGATCCTAGCTACCATTCCTAATGTCGTCCTGTTTCAGTCGATCCTAGCTACCATTCCTAATGTCCACCTGTTTCAGTCAATCCTAGCTACCATTCCTAATGTCGTCCTGTTTCAGTCGATCCTAGCTACCATTCCTAATGTCCCTGTTTCAGTCGATCCTAGCTACCATTCCTAATGTCGCCCTGTTTCAGTCGATCCTAGCTACCATTCCTAATGTCCACCTGTTTCAGTCGATCCTAGCTACCATTCCTAATGTCGTCCTGTTTCAGTCGATCCTAGTTACCATTCCTAATGTCGTCCTGTTTCAGTCGATCCTAGCTACCATTCCTAATGTCGTCCTGTTTCAGTCGATCCTAGCTACCATTCCTAATGTCGTCCTGTTTCAGTCGATCCTAGCTACCATTCCTAATGTCGTCCTGTTTCAGTCGATCCTAGCTACCATTCCTAATGTCGTCCTGTTTCAGTCGATCCTAGCTACCATTCCTAATGTCCACCTGTTTCAGTCGATCCTAGCTACCATTCCTAATGTCGTCCTGTTTCAGTCGATCCTAGCTACCATTCCTAATGTCGTCCTGTTTCAGTCGATCCTAGCTACCATTCCTAATGTCCACCTGTTTCAGTCGATCCTAGCTACCATTCCTAATGTCGTCCTGTTTCAGTCGATCCTAGCTACCATTCCTAATGTCGCCTGTTTCAGTCGATCCTAGCTACCATTCCTAATGTCGCCCTGTTTCAGTCGATCCTAGCTACCATTCCTAATGTCGTCCTAATGTCCCTGTCGATCCTAGCTACCATTCCTAATGTCGCGTCCTGTTTCAGTCGATCCTAGCTACCATTCCTAATGTCGTCCTGTTTCAGTCACTTGATCCTAGCTACCATTCCTAATGTCGTTTCCTGTTTCAGTCGATCCTAGCTACCATTCCTAATGTCGTCCTGTTTCAGTCGATCCTAGCTACCATTCCTAATGTCGTCTTGTTTCAGTCGATCCTAGCTACCATTCCTAATGTCGTCCTGTTTCAGTCGATCCTAGCTACCATTCCTAATGTCGTCCTGTTTCAGTCGATCCTAGCTACCATTCCTAATGTCGCCTTGTTTCAGTCGATCCTAGCTACCATTCCTAATGTCGTCCTGTTTCAGTCGATCCTAGCTACCATTCCTAATGTCGTCCTGTTTCAGTCGATCCTAGCTACCATTCCTAATGTCCACCTGTTTCAGTCGATCCTAGCTACCATTCCTAATGTCGTCCTGTTTCAGTCGATCCTAGTTACCATTCCTAATGTCGTCCTGTTTCAGTCGATCCTAGCTACCATTCCTAATGTCCACCTGTTTCAGTCGATCCTAGCTACCATTCCTAATGTCGTCCTGTTTCAGTCGATCCTAGCTACCATTCCTAATGTCGCCCTGTTTCAGTCGATCCTAGCTACCATTCCTAATGTCGTCCCTGTTTCAGTCGATCCTAGCTACCATTCCTAATGTCGTCCTGTTTCAGTCGATCCTAGCTACCATTCCTAATGTCGTCCTGTTTCAGTCGATCCTAGCTACCATTCCTAATGTCGTCCTGTTTCAGTCGATCCTAGCTACCATTCCTAATGTCGTCCTGTTTCAGTCGATCCTAGCTACCATTCCTAATGTCGTCCTGTTTCAGTCGATCCTAGCTACCATTCCTAATGTCGTCCTGTTTCAGTCGATCCCAGCTACCATTCCTAATGTCGTCCTGTTTCAGTCGATCCTAGCTACCATTCCTAATGTCGTCCTGTTTCAGTCTGTTTCAGTCGATCCAAGCTACCATTCCTAATGTCGCCCTGTTTCAGTCGATCCTAGCTACCATTCCTAATGTCGTCCTGTTTCAGTCGATCCTAGCTACCATTCCTAATGTCGTCCTGTTTCAGTCGATCCTAGCTACCATTCCTAATGTCGCCTGTTTCAGTCGATCCTAGCTACCATTCCTAATGTCGTCTTGTTTCAGTCGATCCTAGCTACCATTCCTAATGTCGTCCTGTTTCAGTCGATCCTAGCTACCATTCCTAATGTCGTCCTGTTTCAGTCGATCCTAGCTACCATTCCTAATGTCCACCTGTTTCAGTCGATCCTAGCTACCATTCCTAATGTCGTCCTGTTTCAGTCGATCCTAGCTACCATTCCTAATGTCGCCCTGTTTCAGTCGATCCTAGCTACCATTCCTACGTCCACCTGTTTCAGTCGATCCTAGCTACCATTCCTAATGTCGTCCTGTTTCAGTCGATCCTAGCTACCATTCCTAATGTCGTCCTGTTTCAGTCGATCCTAGCTACCATTCCTAATGTCGTCCTGTTTCAGTCGATCCTAGCTACCATTCCTAATGTCGTCCTGTTTCAGTCGATCCTAGCTACCATTCCTAATGTCGTCCTGTTTCAGTCGATCCTAGCTACCATTCCTAATGTCGTCCTGTTTCAGTCGATCCTAGCTACCATTCCTAATGTCCACCTGTTTCAGTCGATCCTAGCTACCATTCCTAATGTCGCCCTGTTTCAGTCGATCCTAGCTACCATTCCTAATGTCGTCCTGTTTCAGTCGATCCTAGCTACCATTCCTAATGTCGTCCTGTTTCAGTCTGTTCCAGTCGCTACCATTCCTAATGTCGTCCTGTTTCAGTCGATCCTAGCTACCATTCCTAATGTCGTCCTGTTTCAGTCGATCCTAGCTACCATTCCTAATGTCGTCCTGTTTCAGTCGATCCAAGCTACCATTCCTAATGTCGTCCTGTTTCAGTCGATCCTAGCTACCATTCCTAATGTCGTCCTGTTTCAGTCGATCCTAGCTACCATTCCTAATGTCGCCCTGTTTCAGTCGATCCTAGCTACCATTCCTAATGTCGTCCTGTTTCAGTCGATCCTAGCTACCATTCCTAATGTCCACCTGTTTCAGTCGATCCTAGCTACCATTCCTAATGTCGTCCTGTTTCAGTCGATCCTAGCTACCATTCCTAATGTCGTCCTGTTTCAGTCGATCCTAGCTACCATTCCTAATGTCATCCTGTTTCAGTGATCCTAGCTACCATGTTGTTTCAGTCGATCCTAGCTACCATTCCTAATGTCGTCCTGTTTCAGTCGATCCTAGCTACCATTCCTAATGTCGTCCTGTTTCAGTCGATCCTAGCTACCATTCCTAATGTCGTCCTGTTTCAGTCGATCCTAGCTACCATTCCTAATGTCCACCTGTTTCAGTCGATCCTAGCTACCATTCCTAATGTCGTCCTGTTTCAGTCGATCCTAGCTACCATTCCTAATGTCGTCCTGTTTCAGTCGATCCTAGCTACCATTCCTAATGTCCACCTGTTTCAGTCGATCCTAGCTACCATTCCTAATGTCGTCCTGTTTCAGTCGATCCTAGCTACCATTCCTAATGTCGCCCTGTTTCAGTCGATCCTAGCTACCATTCCTAATGTCATCCTGTTTCAGTCTGTTTCAGTCGATCCAAGCTATCCTAGCTACCATTCCTAATTACTCAGTCGCATCAGCTGTATCTCAGTGCTGTTTCAGCAGATCCCAGCTACCATTCCAAACAATGTCCACCTGTTTCAGTCCTAGCTACCATTCCTAATGTCGGTGGCTAGGAAAAACTCCCTCCAAAACCTAGGAAGATCCTAGCTACCATTCCTAATGGCTGTCCTAGCCTTCCTAATGTTTTATAACAGAACATGATCCAAGATTACCATTCCTAATGTCGCCCTCAGTATCCTGCTACCATTCCTAATGTCATGTCGAATAGCTAATAAGTCGCAGAACAGTTGAAACTGGAGCAGCGATCCAGGTGGACTGGCTACCATTCCTAATAGTCCTGGGGCACCTAGTTTCAGTCGATCCTAGCTACCATTCCTAATGTCCAGGTAGTCCTGTTGGTCGATCCGAGCTCCATTCCTAATGTCGCCCTGTTTCAGATCCTAGTTACCATTCCTAAGAAAGACCATTCCTAGAAGGAGAGCCAATTAGCGATCCTAATGTCGTATTCAGTCCATTCCTAATCAGGAGAAGTACTCCTGTTATAACAAACTGACCATCCCCTGACATATAAACTCTGCAGCATAAATCTGTCCCTGTTTCAGGAGGGGATCCTAGCTACCATTCCTAATGTCGTCCTGTTTCAGTCCATCCTAAGCTACCATTCCTAATGTCGTCTTGTTTCAGTCGATCCTAGCTACCATTCCTAATGTCCACCTGTTTCAGTCGATCCTAGCTACCATTCCTAATGTCGTCCTGTTTCAGTCGATCCAGCTACCATTCCTAATGTCGTCTTGTTTCAGTCGATCCTAGCTACCATTCCTAATGTCGTCCTGTTTCAGTCGATCCTAGCTACCATTCCTAATGTCGTCCTGTTTCAGTCGATCCTAGCTACCATTCCTAATGTCCACCTGTTTCAGTCGATCCTAGCTACCATTCCTAATGTCGTCCTGTTTCAGTCGATCCTAGCTACCATTCCTAATGTCGTCCTGTTTCAGTCGATCCTAGCTACCATTCCTAATGTCCACCTGTTTCAGTCGATCCTAGCTACCATTCCTAATGTCGTCCTGTTTCAGTCGATCCTAGCTACCATTCCTAATGTCGTCCTGTTTCAGTCGATCCTAGCTACCATTCCTAATGTCGTCCTGTTTCAGTCGATCCTAGCTACCATTCCTAATGTCGTCCTGTTTCAGTCGATCCTAGCTACCATTCCTAATGTCGTCCTGTTTCAGTCCATCCTAGCTACCATTCCTAATGTCATCCTGTTTCAGTCGATCCAAGCTACCATTCCTAATGTCGTCCTGTTTCAGTCGATCCTAGCTACCATTCCTAATGTCGTCCTGTTTTCAGTCTGTTTCAGTCGATCCAAGCTACCATTCCTAATGTCGCCCTGTTTCAGTCGATCCTAGCTACCATTCCTAATGTCGTCCTGTTTCAGTCGATCCTAGCTACCATTCCTAATGTCGTCTTGTTTCAGTCGATCCTAGCTACCATTCCTAATGTCGTCCTGTTTCAGTCGATCCTAGCTACCATTCCTAATGTCGCCCTGTTTCAGTCGATCCTAGCTACCATTCCTAATGTCGTCTTGTTTCAGTCGATCCTAGCTACCATTCCTAATGTTGTCTTGTTTCAGTCGATCCTAGCTACCATTCCTAATGTCGTCCTGTTTCAGTCGATCCTAGCTACCATTCCTAATGTCCACCTGTTTCAGTCGATCCTAGCTACCATTCCTAATGTCCACCTGTTTCAGTCGATCCTAGCTACCATTCCTAATGTCGTCCCTGTTTCAGTCAATCCTAGCTACCATTCCTAATGTCGTCCTGTTTCAGTCGATCCTAGCTACCATTCCTAATGTCCACCTGTTTCAGTCTGTTTCCTAGTCCATTCCTAGCTACCATTCCTGTTTCAGTCGATCCTAGCTACCATTCCTAATGTCCACCTGTTTCAGTCGATCCTAGCTACCATTCCTAATGTCGTCCTGTTTCAGTCGATCCTAGCTACCATTCCTAATGTCGTCCTGTTTCAGTCGATCCTAGCTACCATTCCTAATGTCCACCTGTTTCAGTCGATCCTAGCTACCATTCCTAATGTCGTCCTGTTTCAGTCGATCCTAGCTACCATTCCTAATGTCGTCCTGTTTCAGTCGATCCTAGCTACCATTCCTAATGTCGCCCTGTTTCAGTCGATCCTAGCTACCATTCCTAATGTCGTCCTGTTTCAGTCGATCCTAGCTACCATTCCTAATGTCGTCCTGTTTCAGTCGATCCTAGCTACCATTCCTAATGTCGTCCTGTTTCAGTCGATCCTAGCTACCATTCCTAATGTCATCCTGTTTCAGTCGATCCTAGCTACCATTCCTAATGTCGTCCTGTTTCAGTCGATCCTAGCTACCATTCCTAATGTCCACCTGTTTCAGTCGATCCTAGCTACCATTCCTAATGTCGTCCTGTTTCAGTCGATCCTAGCTACCATTCCTAATGTCGTCCTGTTTCAGTCGATCCTAGCTACCATTCCTAATGTCGTCCTGTTTCAGTCGATCCTAGCTACCATTCCTAATGTCGTCCTGTTTCAGTCGATCCTAGCTACCATTCCTAATGTCGTCCTGTTTCAGTCGATCCTAGCTACCATTCCTAATGTCGTCCTGTTTCAGTCGCCCTGATCCTAGCTACCATTCCTAATGTCGTCCTGTTTCAGTCGATCCTAGCTACCATTCCTAATGTCGTCCTGTTTCAGTCGATCCTAGCTACCATTCCTAATGTCGTCCTGTTTCAGTCGATCCTAGCTACCATTCCTAATGTCGTCCTGTTTCAGTCGATCCTAGCTACCATTCCTAATGTCGTCCTGTTTCAGTCGATCCTAGCTACCATTCCTAATGTCCCTGTCCTGTTTCAGTCGATCCTAGCTACCATTCCTAATGTCGTCCTGTTTCAGTCGATCCTAGCTACCATTCCTAATGTCGTCCTGTTTCAGTCGATCCTAGCTACCATTCCTAATGTCGTCCTGTTTCAGTCGATCCTAGCTACCATTCCTAATGTCGTCCTGTTTCAGTCGATCCTAGCTACCATTCCTAATGTCCACCTGTTTCAGTCGATCCTAGCTACCATTCCTAATGTCGTCCTGTTTCAGTCGATCCTAGCTACCATTCCTAATGTCGTCCTGTTTCAGTCGATCCTAGCTACCATTCCTAATGTCGTCCAGTCTGTTTCAGTCGATCCTAGCTACCATTCCTAATGTCGTCCTGTTTCAGTCGATCCTAGCTACCATTCCTAATGTCGTCCTGTTTCAGTCGATCCTAGCTACCATTCCTAATGTCGTCCTGTTTCAGTCGATCCTAGCTACCATTCCTAATGTCGTCCTGTTTCAGTCGATCCTAGCTACCATTCCTAATGTCGTCCTGTTTCAGTCGATCCTAGCTACCATTCCTAATGTCGTCCTGTTTCAGTCTGTTTCAGTCGATCCTAGCTACCATTCCTAATGTCGTCCTGTTTCAGTCTGTTTCAGTCGATCCTAGCTACCATTCCTAATGTCGTCCTGTTTCAGTCGATCCTAGCTACCATTCCTAATGTCGTCCTGTTTCAGTCGATCCTAGCTACCATTCCTAATGTCATCCTGTTTCAGTCGATCCTAGCTACCATTCCTAATGTCGTCCTGTTTCAGTCGATCCTAGCTACCATTCCTAATGTCGTCCTGTTTCAGTTCCTATCCTAGCTACCATTCCTAATGTCGTCCTGTTTCAGTCGATCCTAGCTACCATTCCTAATGTCGTCCTGTTTCAGTCGATCCTAGCTACCATTCCTAATGTCGTCCTGTTTCAGTCGATCCTAGCTACCATTCCTAATGTCGTCCTGTTTCAGTCGATCCTAGCTACCATTCCTAATGTCGTCCTGTTTCAGTCGATCCTAGCTACCATTCCTAATGTCGTCCTGTTTCAGTCGATCCTAGCTACCATTCCTAATGTCGTCCTGTTTCAGTCGATCCTAGCTACCATTCCTAATGTCGTCCTGTTTCAGTCGATCCTAGCTACCATTCCTAATGTCGTCCTGTTTCAGTCGATCCTAGCTACCATTCCTAATGTCGTCCTGTTTCAGTCGATCCTAGCTACCATTCCTAATGTCGTCCTGTTTCAGTCGATCCTAGCTACCATTCCTAATGTCGTCCTGTTTCAGTCGATCCTAGCTACCATTCCTAATGTCGTCCTGTTTCAGTCGATCCTAGCTACCATTCCTAATGTCCACCTGTTTCAGTCGATCCTAGCTACCATTCCTAATGTCGTCCTGTTTCAGTCGATCCTAGCTACCATTCCTAATGTCGTCCTGTTTCAGTCGATCCAAGCTACCATTCCTAATGTCGTCCTGTTTCAGTCGATCCTAGCTACCATTCCTAATGTCGTCCTGTTTCAGTCGATCCTAGCTACCATTCCTAATGTCGTCCTGTTTCAGTCGATCCTAGCTACCATTCCTAATGTCGTCCTGTTTCAGTCGATCCTAGCTACCATTCCTAATGTCGTCCTGTTTCAGTCGATCCTAGCTACCATTCCTAATGTCGTCCCTTCCTAATTTCAGTCGATCCAGCTACCATTCCTAATGTCCACCTGTTTCAGTCGATCCTAGCTACCATTCCTAATGTCGTCCTGTTTCAGTCGATCCAAGCTACCATTCCTAATGTCGTCCTGTTTCAGTCGATCCTAGCTACCATTCCTAATGTCGTCCTGTTTCAGTCGATCCTAGCTACCATTCCTAATGTCGTCCTGTTTCAGTCGATCCTAGCTACCATTCCTAATGTCGTCCTGTTTCAGTCGATCCTAGCTACCATTCCTAATGTCGTCCTGTTTCAGTCGATCCTAGCTACCATTCCTAATGTCGCCCTGTTTCAGTCGATCCTAGCTACCATTCCTAATGTCCACCTGTTTCAGTCCTCCTAGCTACCATTCCATTCCTAATGTCGTCCTGTTTCAGTCGATCCTAGCTACCATTCCTAATGTCGTCCTGTTTCAGTCGATCCTAGCTACCATTCCTAATGTCGTCCTGTTTCAGTCGATCCTAGCTACCATTCCTAATGTCGTCCTGTTTCAGTCGATCCTAGCTACCATTCCTAATGTCGTCCTGTTTCAGTCGATCCTAGCTACCATTCCTAATGTCGCCCTGTTTCAGTCGATCCAAGCTACCATTCCTAATGTCGTCCTGTTTCAGTCGATCCCAGCTACCATTCCTAATGTCGTCCTGTTTCAGTCGATCCTAGCTACCATTCCTAATGTCGTCCTGTTTCAGTCGATCCTAGCTACCATTCCTAATGTCGTCCTGTTTCAGTCGATCCTAGCTACCATTCCTAATGTCCACCTGTTTCAGTCGATCCTAGCTACCATTCCTAATGTCACCTGTTTCAGTCGATCCTAGCTACCATTCCTAATGTCGTCCTGTTTCAGTCGATCCTAGCTACCATTCCTAATGTCGTCCTGTTTCAGTCGATCCTAGCTACCATTCCTAATGTCGTCCTGTTTCAGTCCAGTCGATTCTAGCTACCATTCCTAATGTCGTCCTGTTTCAGTCGATCCTAGCTACCATTCCTAATGTCGTCCTGTTTCAGTCGATCCTAGCTACCATTCCTAATGTCGTCCTGTTTCAGTCGATCCTAGCTACCATTCCTAATGTCGTCCTGTTTCAGTCGATCCTAGCTACCATTCCTAATGTCGTCCTGTTTCAGTCGATCCTAGCTACCATTCCTAATGTCGTCCTGTTTCAGTCGATCCTAGCTACCATTCCTAATGTCGTCCTGTTTCAGTCGATCCTAGCTACCATTCCTAATGTCGTCCTGTTTCAGTCGATCCAGCTACCATTCCTAATGTCGTCCTGTTTCAGTCGATCCTAGCTACCATTCCTAATGTCGTCCTGTTTCAGTCGATCCTAGCTACCATTCCTAATGTCGTCCTGTTTCAGTCGATCCTAGCTACCATTCCTAATGTCAGTTCAGTCGTCCTGTTTCAGTCTGTTTCAGTCGATCCTAGCTACCATTCCTAATGTCGTCCTGTTTCAGTCTGTTTCAGTCGATCCCTAGCTACCATTCCTAATGTCGTCCTGTTTCAGTCGATCCTAGCTACCATTCCTAATGTCGTCCTGTTTCAGTCGATCCTAGCTACCATTCCTAATGTCGTCCTGTTTCAGTCGATCCTAGCTACCATTCCTAGTCTCCTGTTTCAGTCATTCCTAATGTCGTCCTGTTTCAGTCGATCCTAGCTACCATTCCTAATGTCGTCCTGTTTCAGTCGATCCTAGCTACCATTCCTAATGTCGTCCTGTTTCAGTCTGATCCTAGCTACCATTCCTAATGTCGTCCTGTTTCAGTCGATCCTCCTAGCTACCATTCCTAATGTCGTCCTGTTTCAGTCGATCCTAGCTACCATTCCTAATGTCGTCCTGTTTCAGTCGATCCTAGCTACCATTCCTAATGTCGTCCTGTTTCAGTCCTGATCGTCCTGTTTCAGTCTAGCTACCATTCCTAATGTCGTCCTGTTTCAGTCGATCCTAGCTACCATTCCTAATGTCATCCTGTTTCAGTCGATCCTAGCTACCATTCCTAATGTCGTCCTGTTTCAGTCGATCCTAGCTACCATTCCTAATGTCGTCCTGTTTCAGTCGATCCTGCTACCATTCCTAATGTCGTCCTGTTTCAGTCTGTTTCAGTTGATCCTAGCTACCATTCCTAATGTCGTCCTGTTTCAGTCCATCCTAGCTACCATTCCTAATGTCGTCCTGTTTCAGTCGATCCTAGCTACCATTCCTAATGTCGTCCTGTTTCAGTCGATCCGAGCTACCATTCCTAATGTCCTGTTTCAGTTGATCCTAGCTACCATTGCTAATGTCCACCTGTTTCAGTCGATCCTAGCTACCATTCCTAATGTCGTCCTGTTTCAGTCGATCCTAGCTACCATTCCTAATGTCGTCCTGTTTCAGTCGATCCTAGCTACCATTGCTAATGTCGTCCTGTTTCAGTCGATCCTAGCTACCATTCCTAATGTCGTCCTGTTTCAGTCGATCCTAGCTACCATTCCTAATGTCGTCCTGTTTCAGCCGATCCGGGGCTCCCCATTACCAAGGAGGCCCTTATTGCCGATCCAGGGCTTCCCATCACCAAGGAGGGCCCTTATTGCCGATCCGGGGCTTCCCATCACCAAGGAGGGCCCTTATTGCCGATCCGGGGCTTCCCATCACCAAGGAGGGCCCTTATTGCCGATCCGGGCTTCCCATCACCAAGGAGGGCCCTTATTGCCGATCCGGGCTTCCCATCACCAAGGAGGCCCTTATTGCCGATCCGGGGCTTCCCATCACCAAGGAGGGCCCTTATTGCCGATCCGGGCTTCCCATCACCAAGGAGGGCCCCAAGGAGGGCCCTATTGCCGATCCGGGCTTCCCATCACCAAGGAGGCCCTTATTGCCGATCCGGGCTTCCCATCACCAAGGAGGGCCCATATTGCCAAAGCCTGTTGCTTTCGATTTCCTCCGGAGTTATGACGTTCCCTCGCGTTGGCTGGTTTGCAGATTCAAGAATAGGAACATCCACTAAGACATCCAGAAGCATCCTTCTAACTCAATCTTCCAGGTAAGAAATAACACTTAAATAACATAATACTGCAAAGTTGGCAAGGAGCTTAGAAACTCACCCTGTTGTAACCTGAGCCACAGTAAATATAAAAACGTTTATTAGTATATAAACACACAGTAATATAAACAGTATTACAAATATAAGAGTTTATTACAGTAATATATAAAAACGTTTATTACAGTAATATAAACATGTATTACAGTAATATAAACGTTTATTACAGTAATATAAACATGTATTACAGTAATATAAACGTTTATTACAGTAATATAAAGAAACGTTTATTACAGTAATATAAACATTTATTACAGTAATATAAAGAAACGTTTATTACAGTAATATAAAGAAACGTTTATTACAGTAATATAAACATGTATTACAGTAATATAAAGAAACGTTTATTACAGTAATATAAAGAAACGTTTATTACAGTAATATAAAGAAACTTTTATTACAGTAATATAAACGTTTATTACAGTAATATAAAGAAACATTTATTACAGTAATATAAAGAAACGTTTATTACAGTAATATAAAGAAACGTTTATTACAGTAATATAAAGAAACGTTTATTACAGTAATATAAACGTTTATTACAGTAATATAAACAAACGTAATATATAGAAACGCTTTATTACAGTAATATAAAAACGTTTATTACAGTAATATAAAAACGTTTATTACAGTAATATAAAGAAACGTTTATTACAGTAATATAAAACACTTATTACAGTAATATAAATGTTTATTACAGTAAATAAAGAAACGTTTATTACAGTAATATAAAAATAAACGTTTATTACAGTAATATAAACAACGTTATTACAGTAATATATAGAAACGTTTATTACAGTAATATAAACGTTTATTACAGTAATATAAAGAAACGTTTATTACAGTAATATATAGAAACGTTTATAATATATAGAAACAGAGTAATATAAACGTTGATTCAGCAGTAAGAGTGTTTATTACAGTAATATAAATGTTTATTACAGTAATATTCTGTTGATTCAAGAAACGTTTATTACAGTATAATATATAGAAACGTTTATTACAGTAATATATAGAAACACTTATAATTCACACATTATATTGATTCAAGCAGCATAGAGTCTTATTCTATTGATTCAGCAGTATAGAGTGTAATTATATTGATTCAGCAGTATAGAGTCTTATTCTGTTGATTCAGCAGTATAGAGTCTTATTCTGTTGATTCAAGCAGTATAGAGTCTTATTCTATTGATTCAGCAGTATAGAGTCTAATTATATTGATTCAGCAGTATAGAGTCTTATTATATTGATTCAGCAGTATAGAGTCTTATTCTGTTGATTCAGCAGTATAGAGTCTAATTATATTGATTCAGCAGTATAGAGTCTTATTCTATTGATTCAGCGTATAGAGTCTTATCCTGTTGATTCAAGCAGTATAGAGTCTTATTCTGTTGATTCAAGGCCTCAGTATAGAGTCTTATCCTGTTGATTCAAGCAGTACAGAGTCTAATTATATTGATTCAGCAGTATAGAGTCTTATTCTGTTCAGTCAATCAGCGTGTTCTATCTCAGAACAGGGGCACTTATTTGTTTTAAGGCCTCAGTGAAACCAGTCCTGGTCCTGTGGGTTCCAGAGAGGTCCTCAGACAGGTATCAGGAGCAGGTAGAAATACAACACCCAGAGCAGTACTCTACATCTCTCCAGGAGCAGGTAGAAATACAACACCCAGAGCAGTACTCTACATCTCTCTAGGAGCAGGTAGAAATACAACACCCAGAGCAGTACTCTACATCTCTCCAGGAGCAGGTAGAAATACAACACCCAGAGCAGTACTCTACATCTCTCTAGGAGCAGGTAGAAATACAACACCCAGAGCAGTACTCTACATCTCTCTAGGAGCAGGTAGAAATACAACACACAGAGCAGTACTCTACATCGCTGTAGGAGCAGGTAGAAATACAACACCCAGAGCAGTACTCTACATCTCTCTAGGAGCATGTAGAAATACAACACCCAGAGCAGTACTCTACATCTCTCTAGGAGCAGGTAGAAATACAACACCCAGAGCAGTACTTTACATCTCTCTAGGAGCAGGTAGAAATACAACACCCAGAGCAGTACTCTACATCTCTCTAGGAGCAGGTAGAAATACAACACACAGAGCAGTACTTTACATCTCTCTAGGAGCAGGTAGAAATACAACACACAGAGCAGTACTCTACATCTCTCTCTAGGAGCAGGTAGAAATACAACACACAGAGCAGTACTCTACATCTCTCTTTAGGAGCAGGTAGAAATACAACACACAGAGCAGTACTCTACATCTCTCTCTAGGAGCAGGTAGAAATACAACACACAGAGCAGTACTCTACATCTCTCTCTAGGAGCAGGTAGAAATACAACACACAGAGCAGTACTCTAGACAATCTATTTCACCTGCTAGCAGAACCATTATACTGGGCGATTCACATCTGAGGCCCCAATATGTCGCAGCGGAAAGAACCATTTTGCTGTTTTAAAAAGACGCTTTCCTGCAATTCTATTTCTGTTTCATTTGCTCATCTGCTGTATTTCCATCTTGGCCCTCTGTAATATTGTCCAATCTGTAATATATTACATTACAATGTATTGTTCAATCTTTATTATATTACATTACAATGTATTGTCTAATCTGTAATATATTACATTATACTGTATTGTCCAATCTGTAATATATTACATTATACTGTATTGTCCAATCTGTAATATATTACATTATACTGTATTGTCTAATCTGTAATATATTACATTATACTGTATTGTCCAATCTGTAATATATTACATTATACTGTATTGTCTAATCTGTAATATATTACATTATACTGTATTGTCTAATCTGTAATATATTACATTATACTGTATTGTCCACTCTGTAATATATTACATTATACTGTATTGTCCACTCTGTAATATATTACATTATACTGTATTGTCTAATCTGTAATATATTACATTATACTGTATTGTCCAATCTGTAATATATTACATTATACTGTATTGTCCAATCTGTATTATATTAATACATTGTGAATATAGATATTATATTACATTATACTGTATTGTCCAATCTGTAATATATTACATTATACTGCATTGACCAATCTGTACTATATTACATTATACTATATTGTCCAATCTGTAATATATTACATTATACTGTATTGACCACTCTGTAATATATTACATTATACTGTATTGACCAATCTGTAATATATTACATTATACTGTATTGTCCACTCTGTAATATATTACATTATACTGTATTGTCCACTCTGTAATATATTACATTATACTGTATTGTCCAATCTGTAATATATCACATTGTGAATATAGATATTATATTACATTATACTGTATTGTCCAATCTGTAATATATTACATTATACTGTATTGACCAATCTGTAATATATTACATTACAATGTATTGTCCAATCTGTAATATATTACATTATACTGTATTGTCCACTCTGTATTATATTACATTACAATGTATTGTCTAATCTGTAATATATTACATTATACTGTATTGACCAATCTGTAATATATTACATTATACTGTATTGTCCACTCTGTAATATATTACATTATACTGTATTGTCCACTCTGTAATATATTACATTATACTGTATTGTCCAATCTGTAATATATCACATTGTGAATATAGATATTATACTGTATTGTCCAATCTGTAATATATTACATTATACTGTATTGTCCAATCTGTAATATATTACATTATACTGTATTGGCCAATCTGTAATATATTACATTATACTGTATTGACCAATCTGTAATATATTACATTATACTGTATTGTCCACTCTGTAATATATTACATTACAATGTATTGTCTAATCTGTAATATATTACATTATACTGTATTGACCACTCTGTAATATATTACATTATACTGTATTGACCACTCTGTAATATATTACATTATACTGTATTGTCCACTCTGTAATATATTACATTATACTGTATTGTCCACTCTGTAATATATTACATTATACTGTATTGTCCAATCTGCAATATATTACATTATACTGTATTGTCCACTCTGTAATATATTACATTACAATGTATTGTCCAATCTGTAATATATCACAGCGACAGAGTTCCAGGTTAAACCAGGTATAGTGGAGAGTGACAGAGTTCCAGGGTAAACCAGGTATAGTGGAGAGTGACAGAGTTCCAGGTTAAACCAGGTATAGTGGAGAGTGACAGAGTTCCAGGTTAAACCAGGTATAGTAGAGAGTGACAGAGTTCCAGGTTAAACCAGGTATAGTGGAGAGTGACAGAGTTCCAGGGTAAACCAGGTATAGTAGAGAGTGACAGAGTTCCAGGGTAAACCAGGTATAGTAGAGAGTGACAGAGTTCCAGGTTAAACCAGGAATAGTAGAGAGTGACAGAGTTCCAGGGTAAACCAGGTATAGTAGAGAGTGACAGAGTTCCAGGGTAAACCAGGTATAGTAGAGAGTGACAGAGTTCCAGGGTAAACCAGGTATAGTGGAGAGTGACAGAGTTCCAGGGTAAAGCAGGTATAGTAGAGAGTGACAGAGTTCCAGGGTAAACCAGGTATAGTAGAGAGTGACAGAGTTCCAGGGTAAACCAGGTATAGTGGAGAGTGACAGAGTTCCAGGGTAAACCAGGTATAGTAGAGAGTGACAGAGTTCCAGGGTAAACCAGGTATAGTGGATAGTGACAGAGTTCCAGGTTAAACCAGGTATAGTGGAGAGTGACAGAGTTCCAGGTTAAACCAGGTATAGTGGAGAGTGACAGAGTTCCAGGGTAAACCAGGTATAGTGGAGAGTGACAGAGTTCCAGGTTAAACCAGGTATAGTAGAGTGACAGAGTTCCAGGGTAAACCAGGTATAGTGGAGAGTGACAGAGTTCCAGGTTAAACCAGGTATAGTAGAGTGACAGAGTTCCAGGTTAAACCAGGTATAGTAGAGAGTGACAGAGTTCCAGGGTAAACCAGGTATAGTGGAGAGTGACAGAGTTCCAGGTTAAACCAGGTATAGTAGAGAGTGACAGAGTTCCAGGTTAAACCAGGTATAGTAGAGTGACAGAGTTCCAGGGTAAACCAGGTATAGTAGAGAGTGACAGAGTTCCAGGTTAAACCAGGTATAGTGGAGAGTGACAGAGTTCCAGGTTAAACCAGGTATAGTAGAGTGACAGAGTTCCAGGGTAAACCAGGTATAGTAGAGAGTAACAGAGTTCCAGGTTAAACCAGGTATAGTGGAGAGTGACAGAGTTCCAGGTTAAACCAGGTATAGTGGAGTGACAGAGTTCCAGGGTAAACCAGGTATAGTAGAGAGTGACAGAGTTCCAGGTTAAACCAGGTATAGTGGAGAGTGACAGAGTTCCAGGGTAAACCAGGTATAGTGGAGAGTGACAGAGTTCCAGGTTAAACCAGGTGGTCCTTCTGTAGCTCAGTTGGTAGAGCATGGCGCTTGTAACGCCAGGGTAGTGGGTTCGATTCCCGGGACCACCCATACGTAGAATGTATGTACACATGACTGTAAGTCGCTTTGGATAAAAGCGTCTGCTAAATGCCATATATTATATTATATTATATTATATTATTATTATTATTATTATTATATTATTATTATTATTATTATTATTATATTATTAGGTATCGTAGAGAGTGACAGAGTTCCAGGTTAAACCAGGTATAGTAGAGTGACAGAGTTCCAGGGTAAACCAGGTATAGTAGAGAGTGACAGAGTTCCAGGTTAAACCAGGTATAGTGGAGAGTGACAGAGTTCCAGGTTAAACCAGGTATAGTAGAGTGACAGAGTTCCAGGGTAAACCAGGTATAGTAGAGAGTGACAGAGTTCCAGGTTAAACCAGGTATAGTGGAGAGTGACAAAGTTCCAGGTTAAACCAGGTATAGTAGAGAGTGACAGAGTTCCAGGTTAAACCAGGTATAGTAGAGAGTGACAGAGTTCCAGGTTAAACCAGGTATAGTGGAGAGTGACAGAGTTCCAGGTTAAACCAGGTATAGTAGAGAGTGACAGAGTTCCAGGTTAAACCAGGTATAGTAGAGAGTGACAGAGTTCCAGGGTAAACCAGGTATAGTTGAGAGTGACAGAGTTCCAGGTTAAACCAGGTATAGTGGAGAGTGACAGAGTTCCAGGTTAAACCAGGTATAGTAGAGAGTGACAGAGTTCCAGGTTAAACCAGGTATAGTGGAGAGTGACAGAGTTCCAGGGTAAACCAGGTATAGTAGAGAGTGACAGAGTTCCAGGTTAATAATAATAATAATAATAACCAGGTATAGTGGAGAGTGACAGAGTTCCAGGTTAAACCAGGTATAGTGGAGAGTGACAGAGTTCCAGGGTAAACCAGGTATAGTGGAGAGTGACAGAGTTCCAGGTTAAACCAGGTATAGTGGAGAGTGACAGAGTTCCAGGTTAAACCAGGTATAGTAGAGTTACAGAGTTCCAGGGTAAACCAGGTATAGTGGAGAGTGACAGAGTTCCAGGTTAAACCAGGTATAGTAGAGTGACAGAGTTCCAGGTTAAACCAGGTATAGTAGAGAGTGACAGAGTTCCAGGGTAAACCAGGTATAGTGGATAGTGACAGAGTTCCAGGTTAAACCAGGTATAGTGGAGAGTGACAGAGTTCCAGGTTAAACCAGGTATAGTGGAGAGTGACAGAGTTCCAGGGTAAACCAGGTATAGTGGAGAGTGACAGAGTTCCAGGTTAAACCAGGTATAGTGGAGAGTGACAGAGTTCCAGGTTAAACCAGGTATAGTAGAGTGACAGAGTTCCAGGTTAAACCAGGTATAGTAGAGTGACAGAGTTCCAGGTTAAACCAGGTATAGTAGAGAGTGACAGAGTTCCAGGGTAAACCAGATATAGTGGAGAGTGACAGAGTTCCAGGTTAAACCAGGTATAGTAGAGAGTGACAGAGTTCCAGGTTAAACCAGGTATAGTAGAGTGACAGAGTTCCAGGGTAAACCAGGTATAGTAGAGAGTGACAGAGTTCCAGGTTAAACCAGGTATAGTGGAGAGTGACAGAGTTCCAGGTTAAACCAGGTATAGTAGAGTGACAGAGTTCCAGGGTAAACCAGGTATAGTAGAGAGTGACAGAGTTCCAGGTTAAACCAGGTATAGTGGAGAGTGACAGAGTTCCAGGTTAAACCAGGTATAGTGGAGAGTGACAGAGTTCCAGGTTAAACCAGGTATAGTAGAGAGTGACAGAGTTCCAGGTTAAACCAGGTATAGTGGAGAGTGACAGAGTTCCAGGGTAAACCAGGTATAGTAGAGAGTGACAGAGTTCCAGGTTAATAATAATAATAATAATAACCAGGTATAGTGGAGAGTGACAGAGTTCCAGGTTAAACCAGGTATAGTGGAGAGTGACAGAGTTCCAGGGTAAACCAGGTATAGTGGAGAGTGACAGAGTTCCAGGGTAAACCAGGTATAGTAGAGAGTGACAGAGTTCCAGGTTAATAATAATAATAATAATAACCAGGTATAGTGGAGAGTGACAGAGTTCCAGGTTAAACCAGGTATAGTGGAGAGTGACAGAGTTCCAGGGTAAACCAGGTATAGTGGAGAGTGACAGAGTTCCAGGTTAAACCAGGTATAGTGGAGAGTGACAGAGTTCCAGGTTAAACCAGGTATAGTAGAGTGACAGAGTTCCAGGGTAAACCAGGTATAGTGGAGAGTGACAGAGTTCCAGGTTAAACCAGGTATAGTAGAGTGACAGAGTTCCAGGTTAAACCAGGTATAGTAGAGAGTGACAGAGTTCCAGGGTAAACCAGGTATAGTGGATAGTGACAGAGTTCCAGGTTAAACCAGGTATAGTGGAGAGTGACAGAGTTCCAGGTTAAACCAGGTATAGTGGAGAGTGACAGAGTTCCAGGGTAAACCAGGTATAGTGGAGAGTGACAGAGTTCCAGGTTAAACCAGGTATAGTGGAGAGTGACAGAGTTCCAGGTTAAACCAGGTATAGTAGAGTGACAGAGTTCCAGGGTAAACCAGGTATAGTAGAGAGTGACAGAGTTCCAGGGTAAACCAGGTATAGTAGAGTGACAGAGTTCCAGGTTAAACCAGGTATAGTAGAGAGTGACAGAGTTCCAGGGTAAACCAGGTATAGTGGAGAGTGACAGAGTTCCAGGTTAAACCAGGTATAGTAGAGAGTGACAGAGTTCCAGGTTAAACCAGGTATAGTAGAGAGTGACAGAGTTCCAGGTTAAACCAGGTATAGTGGAGAGTGACAGAGTTCCAGGTTAAACCAGGTATAGTAGAGTGACAGAGTTCCAGGGTAAACCAGGTATAGTAGAGAGTGACAGAGTTCCAGGTTAAACCAGGTATAGTGGAGAGTGACAGAGTTCCAGGTTAAACCAGGTATAGTAGAGTGACAGAGTTCCAGGGTAAACCAGGTATAGTAGAGAGTGACAGAGTTCCAGGTTAAACCAGGTATAGTGGAGAGTGACAGAGTTCCAGGTTAAACCAGGTATAGTAGAGAGTGACAGAGTTCCAGGTTAAACCAGGTATAGTAGAGAGTGACAGAGTTCCAGGTTAAACCAGGTATAGTGGAGAGTGACAGAGTTCCAGGTTAAACCAGGTATAGTAGAGAGTGACAGAGTTCCAGGTTAAACCAGGTATAGTAGAGAGTGACAGAGTTCCAGGGTAAACCAGGTATAGTTGAGAGTGACAGAGTTCCAGGTTAAACCAGGTATAGTGGAGAGTGACAGAGTTCCAGGTTAAACCAGGTATAGTAGAGAGTGACAGAGTTCCAGGTTAAACCAGGTATAGTGGAGAGTGACAGAGTTCCAGGGTAAACCAGGTATAGTAGAGAGTGACAGAGTTCCAGGTTAAACCAGGTATAGTGGAGAGTGACAGAGTTCCAGGTTAAACCAGGTATAGTGGAGAGTGACAGAGTTCCAGGGTAAACCAGGTATAGTGGAGAGTGACAGAGTTCCAGGTTAAACCAGGTATAGTGGAGAGTGACAGTGTTCCAGGTTAAACCAGGTATAGTAGAGTGACAGAGTTCCAGGGTAAACCAGGTATAGTGGAGAGTGACAGAGTTCCAGGTTAAACCAGGTATAGTAGAGTGACAGAGTTCCAGGTTAAACCAGGTATAGTAGAGAGTGACAGAGTTCCAGGTAAACCAGGTATAGTGAGAGTGACAGAGTTCCAGGTTAAACCAGGTATAGTAGAGAGTGACAGAGTTCCAGGTTAAACCAGGTATAGTAGAGAGTGACAGAGTTCCAGGGTAAACCAGGTATAGTTGAGAGTGACAGAGTTCCAGGTTAAACCAGGTATAGTGGAGAGTGACAGAGTTCCAGGTTAAACCAGGTATAGTAGAGAGTGACAGAGTTCCAGGTTAAACCAGGTATAGTGGAGAGTGACAGAGTTCCAGGGTAAACCAGGTATAGTAGAGAGTGACAGAGTTCCAGGTTAAACCAGGTATAGTGGAGAGTGACAGAGTTCCAGGTTAAACCAGGTATAGTGGAGAGTGACAGAGTTCCAGGGTAAACCAGGTATAGTGGAGAGTGACAGAGTTCCAGGTTAAACCAGGTATAGTGGAGAGTGACAGAGTTCCAGGTTAAACCAGGTATAGTAGAGTGACAGAGTTCCAGGTTAAACCAGGTATAGTAGAGAGTGACAGAGTTCCAGGTAAACCAGGTATAGTGGAGAGTGACAGAGTTCCAGGTTAAACCAGGTATAGTAGAGTGACAGAGTTCCAGGTTAAACCAGGTATAGTAGAGAGTGACAGAGTTCCAGGGTAAACCAGGTATAGTAGAGAGTGACAGAGTTCCAGGTTAAACCAGGTATAGTGGAGAGTGACAGAGTTCCAGGTTAAACCAGGTATAGTAGAGTGACAGAGTTCCAGGGTAAACCAGGTATAGTAGAGAGTAACAGAGTTCCAGGTTAAACCAGGTATAGTGGAGAGTGACAGAGTTCCAGGTTAAACCAGGTATAGTGGAGTGACAGAGTTCCAGGTTAAACCAGGTATAGTGGAGTGACAGAGTTCCAGGTTAAACCAGGTATAGTGGAGAGTG
>NW_026280826.1:115000-142500 GCF_023373465.1 Oncorhynchus keta | reverse complement strand
CCAGGTTGTATAGACTAGTACCCAGGTTGTATAGACTAGTACCCACCCAGGTTGTATAGACTAGTACCCACCCAGGTTGTATAGACTAGTACCCACCCAGGTTGTATAGACTAGTACCCACCCAGGTTGTATAGACTGGTACCCACCCAGGTTGTATAGACTAGTACCCACCCAGGTTGTATAGACTAGTACCCACCCAGGTTGTATAGACTAGTACCCACCCAGGTTGTATAGACTAGTACCCACCCAGGTTGTATAGACTAGTACCCACCCAGGTTGTATAGACTAGTACCCACCCAGGTTGTATAGACTAGTACCCACCCAGGTTGTATAGACTAGTACCCACCCAGGTTGTATAGACTAGTACCCACCCAGGTTGTATAGACTAGTACCCACCCAGGTTGTATAGACTAGTACCCACCCAGGTTGTATAGACTACTACCCACCCAGGTTGTATAGACTACTACCCACCCAGGTTGTATAGACTAGTACCCACCCAGGTTGTATAGACTAGTACCCACCCAGGTTGTATAGACTAGAACCCACCCAGGTTGTATAGACTAGTACCCACCCAGGTTGTATAGACTAGTACCCACCCAGGTTGTATAGACTAGTACCCACCCAGGTTGTATAGACTACTACCCACCCAGGTTGTATAGACTACTACCCAGGTTGTATAGACTAGTACCCAGGTTGTATAGACTAGTACCCACCCAGGTTGTATAGACTAGTACCCACCCAGGTTGTATAGACTAGTACCCACCCAGGTTGTATAGACTAGTACCCACCCAGGTTGTATAGACTAGTACCCACCCAGGTTGTATAGACTAGTACCCAGGTTGTATAGACTAGTACCCACCCAGGTTGTATAGACTAGTACCCACCCAGGTTGTATAGACTAGTACCCAGGTTGTATAGACTAGTACCCACCCAGGTTGTATAGACTAGTACCCACCCAGGTTGTATAGACTAGTACCCACCCAGGTTGTATAGACTAGTACCCAGGTTGTATAGACTAGTACCCAGGTTGTATAGACTAGTACCCACCCAGGTTGTATAGACTAGTACCCACCCAGGTTGTATAGACTAGTACCCACCCAGGTTGTATAGACTAGTACCCACCCAGGTTGTATAGACTAGTACCCACCCAGGTTGTATAGACTAGTACCCACCCAGGTTGTATAGACTAGTACCCAGGTTGTATAGACTAGTACCCAGGTTGTATAGACTAGTACCCACTAGTACCCACCCAGGTTGTATAGACTAGTACCCACCCAGGTTGTATAGACTAGTACCCAGGTTGTATAGACTAGTACCCACCCAGGTTGTATAGACTAGTACCCAGGTTGTATAGACTAGTACCCACCCAGGTTGTATAGACTAGTACCCAGGTTGTATAGACTAGTACCCAGGTTGTATAGACTAGTACCCACCCAGGTTGTATAGACTAGTACCCACCCAGGTTGTATAGACTAGTACCCACCCAGGTTGTATAGACTAGTACCCACCCAGGTTGTATAGACTACTACCCACCCAGGTTGTATAGACTAGTACCCACCCAGGTTGTATAGACTAGTACCCACCCAGGTTGTATAGACTAGTACCCACCCAGGTTGTATAGACTAGTACCCACCCAGGTTGTATAGACTAGTACCCACCCAGGTTGTATAGACTAGTACCCACCCAGGTTGTATAGACTAGTACCCAGGTTGTATAGACTAGTACCCAGGTTGTATAGACTAGTACCCACCCAGGTTGTATAGACTAGTACCCACCCAGGTTGTATAGACTAGTACCCACCCAGGTTGTATAGACTAGTACCCACCCAGGTTGTATAGACTAGTACCCAGGTTGTATAGACTAGTACCCACCCAGGTTGTATAGACTAGTACCCACCCAGGTTGTATAGACTAGTACCCACCCAGGTTGTATAGACTAGTACCCAGGTTGTATAGACTAGTACCCACCCAGGTTGTATAGACTAGTACCCAGGTTGTATAGACTAGTACCCACCCAGGTTGTATAGACTAGTACCCAGGTTGTATAGACTAGTACCCACCCAGGTTGTATAGACTAGTACCCACCCAGGTTGTATAGACTAGTACCCACCCAGGTTGTATAGACTAGTACCCAGGTTGTATAGACTAGTACCCACCCAGGTTGTATAGACTAGTACCCAGGTTGTATAGACTAGTACCCACCCAGGTTGTATAGACTAGTACCCAGGTTGTATAGACTAGTACCCACCCAGGTTGTATAGACTAGTACCCACCCAGGTTGTATAGACTAGTACCCAGGTTGTATAGACTAGTACCCAGGTTGTATAGACTAGTACCCACCCAGGTTGTATAGACTAGTACCCACCCAGGTTGTATAGACTAGTACCCACCCAGGTTGTATAGACTAGTACCCACCCAGGTTGTATAGACTAGTACCCACCCAGGTTGTATAGACTAGTACCCAGGTTGTATAGACTAGTACCCACCCAGGTTGTATAGACTAGTACCCACCCAGGTTGTATAGACTAGTACCCACCCAGGTTGTATAGACTAGTACCCAGGTTGTATAGACTAGTACCCACCCAGGTTGTATAGACTAGTACCCACCCAGGTTGTATAGACTAGTACCCACCCAGGTTGTATAGACTAGTACCCACCCAGGTTGTATAGACTAGTACCCACCCAGGTTGTATAGACTAGTACCCAGGTTGTATAGACTAGTACCCACCCAGGTTGTATAGACTAGTACCCAGGTTGTATAGACTAGTACCCACCCAGGTTGTATAGACTAGTACCCACCCAGGTTGTATAGACTAGTACCCACCCAGGTTGTATAGACTAGTACCCACCCAGGTTGTATAGACTAGTACCCACCCAGGTTGTATAGACTAGTACCCACCCAGGTTGTATAGACTAGTACCCACCCAGGTTGTATAGACTAGTACCCACCCAGGTTGTATAGACTAGTACCCACCCAGGTTGTATAGACTAGTACCCACCCAGGTTGTATAGACTAGTACCCACCCAGGTTGTATAGACTAGTACCCAGGTTGTATAGACTAGTACCCAGGTTGTATAGACTAGTACCCAGGTTGTATAGACTAGTACCCACCCAGGTTGTATAGACTAGTACCCACCCAGGTTGTATAGACTAGTACCCAGGTTGTATAGACTAGTACCCACCCAGGTTGAATAGACTAGTACCCAGGTTGTATAGACTAGTACCCAGGTTGTATAGACTAGTACCCACCCAGGTTGTATAGACTAGTACCCAGGTTGTATAGACTAGTACCCACCCAGGTTGTATAGACTAGTACCCAGGTTGTATAGACTAGTACCCAGGTTGTATAGACTAGTACCCACCCAGGTTGTATAGACTAGTACCCACCCAGGTTGTATAGACTAGTACCCACCCAGGTTGTATAGACTAGTACCCAGGTTGTATAGACTAGTACCCACCCAGGTTGTATAGACTAGTACCCACCCAGGTTGTATAGACTAGTACCCAGGTTGTATAGACTAGTACCCACCCAGGTTGTATAGACTAGTACCCACCCAGGTTGTATAGACTAGTACCCACCCAGGTTGTATAGACTAGTACCCACCCAGGTTGTATAGACTAGTACCCACCCAGGTTGTATAGACTAGTACCCACCCAGGTTGTATAGACTAGTACCCACCCAGGTTGTATAGACTAGTACCCACCCAGGTTGTATAGACTAGTACCCAGGTTGTATAGACTAGTACCCACCCAGGTTGTATAGACTAGTACCCACCCAGGTTGTATAGACTAGTACCCACCCAGGTTGTATAGACTAGTACCCACCCAGGTTGTATAGACTAGTACCCACCCAGGTTGTATAGACTAGTACCCACCCAGGTTGTATAGACTAGTACCCACCCAGGTTGTATAGACTAGTACCCACCCAGGTTGTATAGACTAGTACCCACCCAGGTTGTATAGACTAGTACCCACCCAGGTTGTATAGACTAGTACCCACCCAGGTTGTATAGACTAGTACCCACCCAGGTTGTATAGACTAGTACCCACCCAGGTTGTATAGACTAGTACCCAGGTTGTATAGACTAGTACCCACCCAGGTTGTATAGACTAGTACCCACCCAGGTTGTATAGACTAGTACCCACCCAGGTTGTATAGACTAGCACCCACCCAGGTTGTATAGACTAGTACCCACCCAGGTTGTATAGACTAGTACCCCCCCAGGTTGTATAGACTAGTACCCACCCAGGTTGTATAGACTAGTACCCACCCAGGTTGTATAGACTAGTACCCACCCAGGTTGTATAGACTAGTACCCACCCAGGTTGTATAGACTAGTACCCACCCAGGTTGTATAGACTAGTACCCACCCAGGTTGTATAGACTAGTACCCAGGTTGTATAGACTAGTACCCACCCAGGTTGTATAGACTAGTACCCACCCAGGTTGTATAGACTAGTACCCACCCAGGTTGTATAGACTAGTACCCACCCAGGTTGTATAGACTAGTACCCACCCAGGTTGTATAGACTAGTACCCAGGTTGTATAGACTAGTACCCACCCAGGTTGTATAGACTAGCACCCAGCCAGGTTGTATAGACTAGTACCCACCCAGGTTGTATAGACTAGTACCCACCCAGGTTGTATAGACTAGTACCCAGCCAGGTTGTATAGACTAGCACCCACCCAGGTTGTATAGACTAGTACCCACCCAGGTTGTATAGACTAGTACCCACCCAGGTTGTATAGACTACTACCCAGGTTGTATAGACTAGTACCCAGGTTGTATAGACTAGTACCCAGGTTGTATAGACTAGTACCTACCCAGGTTGTATAGACTAGTACCCACCCAGGTTGTATAGACTAGTACCCAGGTTGTATAGACTAGTACCCACCCAGGTTGTATAGACTAGTACCCACCCAGGTTGTATAGACTACTACCCACCCAGGTTGTATAGACTAGTACCCAGGTTGTATAGACTAGTACCCAGGTTGTATAGACTAGTACCCACCCAGGTTGTATAGACTAGTACCCACCCAGGTTGTATAGACTAGTACCCACCCAGGTTGTATAGACTAGTACCCAGGTTGTATAGACTAGTACCCACCCAGGTTGTATAGACTAGTACCCAGGTTGTATAGACTAGTACCCAGGTTGTATAGACTAGTACCCACCCAGGTTGTATAGACTAGTACCCACCCAGGTTGTATAGACTAGTACCCAGGTTGTATAGACTAGTACCCACCCAGGTTGTATAGACTAGTACCCAGGTTGTATAGACTAGTACCCACCCAGGTTGTATAGACTAGTACCCACCCAGGTTGTATAGACTAGTACCCACCCAGGTTGTATAGACTAGTACCCACCCAGGTTGTATAGACTAGTACCCAGGTTGTATAGACTAGTACCCACCCAGGTTGTATAGACTAGTACCCACCCAGGTTGTATAGACTAGTACCCACCCAGGTTGTATAGACTAGTACCCAGGTTGTATAGACTAGTACCCACCCAGGTTGTATAGACTAGTACCCACCCAGGTTGTATAGACTAGTACCCACCCAGGTTGTATAGACTAGTACCCAGGTTGTATAGACTAGTACCCACCCAGGTTGTATAGACTAGTACCCCCCAGGTTGTATAGACTAGTACCCACCCAGGTTGTATAGACTAGTACCCACCCAGGTTGTATAGACTAGTACCCACCCAGGTTGTATAGACTACTACCCACCCAGGTTGTATAGACTAGTACCCAGGTTGTATAGACTAGTACCCACCCAGGTTGTATAGACTAGTACCCACCCAGGTTGTATAGACTAGTACCCACCCAGGTTGTATAGACTAGTACCCACCCAGGTTGTATAGACTAGCACCCACCCAGGTTGTATAGACTAGTACCCACCCAGGTTGTATAGACTAGTACCCAGGTTGTATAGACTAGTACCCACCCAGGTTGTATAGACTAGTACCCACCCAGGTTGTATAGACTAGTACCCACCCAGGTTGTATAGACTAGTACCCACCCAGGTTGTATAGACTAGTACCCACCCAGGTTGTATAGACTAGTACCCAGGTTGTATAGACTAGTACCCACCCAGGTTGTATAGACTAGTACCCACCCAGGTTGTATAGACTAGTACCCACCCAGGTTGTATAGACTAGTACCCACCCAGGTTGTATAGACTAGTACCCACCCAGGTTGTATAGACTAGTACCCACCCAGGTTGTATAGACTAGTACCCACCCAGGTTGTATAGACTAGTACCCACCCAGGTTGTATAGACTAGTACCCACCCAGGTTGTATAGACTAGTACCCACCCAGGTTGTATAGACTAGTACCCACCCAGGTTGTATAGACTAGTACCCACCCAGGTTGTATAGACTAGTACCCACCCAGGTTGTATAGACTAGTACCCACCCAGGTTGTATAGACTAGTACCCAGGTTGTATAGACTAGTACCCAGGTTGTATAGACTAGTACCCACCCAGGTTGTATAGACTAGTACCCACCCAGGTTGTATAGACTAGTACCCAGGTTGTATAGACTAGTACCCAGGTTGTATAGACTAGTACCCACCCAGGTTGTATAGACTAGTACCCAGGTTGTATAGACTAGTACCCACCCAGGTTGTATAGACTAGTACCCAGGTTGTATAGACTAGCACCCAGGTTGTATAGACTAGTACCCACCCAGGTTGTATAGACTAGTACCCAGGTTGTATAGACTAGTACCCAGGTTGTATAGACTAGAACCCAGGTTGTATAGACTAGTACCCAGGTTGTATAGACTAGTACCCACCCAGGTTGTATAGACTAGTACCCACCCAGGTTGTATAGACTAGTACCCACCCAGGTTGTATAGACTAGTACCCACCCAGGTTGTATAGACTAGTACCCAGGTTGTATAGACTAGAACCCAGGTTGTATAGACTGGTACCCACCCAGGTTGTATAGACTAGCACCCACCCAGGTTGTATAGACTACTACCCACCCAGGTTGTATAGACTAGTACCCACCCAGGTTGTATAGACTAGAACCCACCCAGGTTGTATAGACTAGTACCCACCCAGGTTGTATAGACTAGTACCCACCCAGGTTGTATAGACTAGTACCCACCCAGGTTGTATAGACTAGTACCCACCCAGGTTGTATAGACTGGTACCCACCCAGGTTGTATAGACTAGTAACCCAGGTTGTATAGACTAGTACCCACCCAGGTTGTATAGACTAGTACCCACCCAGGTTGTATAGACTAGTACCCACCCAGGTTGTATAGACTAGTACCCACCCAGGTTGTATAGACTAGTACCCACCCAGGTTGTATAGACTTGTATAGTACCCACCCAGGTTGTATAGACTAGTACCCAGGTTGTATAGACTAGTACCCAGGTTGTATAGACTAGTACCCACCCAGGTTGTATAGACTAGTACCCACCCAGGTTGTATAGACTAGTACCCACCCAGGTTGTATAGACTAGTACCCACCCAGGTTGTATAGACTAGTACCCACCCAGGTTGTATAGACTAGTACCCAGGTTGTATAGACTACTACCCACCCAGGTTGTATAGACTAGTACCCAGGTTGTATAGACTAGTACCCACCCAGGTTGTATAGACTAGTACCCACCCAGGTTGTATAGACTAGTACCCACCCAGGTTGTATAGACTAGTACCCACCCAGGTTGTATAGACTAGTACCCACCCAGGTTGTATAGACTAGTACCCACCCAGGTTGTATAGACTAGTACCCACCCAGGTTGTATAGACTAGTACCCACCCAGGTTGTATAGACTAGTACCCACCCAGGTTGTATAGACTAGTACCCACCCAGGTTGTATAGACTAGTACCCACCCAGGTTGTATAGACTAGTACCCACCCAGGTTGTATAGACTAGTACCCACCCAGGTTGTATAGACTAGTACCCACCCAGGTTGTATAGACTAGAACCCACCCAGGTTGTATAGACTAGTACCCACCCAGGTTGTATAGACTAGTACCCACCCAGGTTGTATAGACTAGTACCCACCCAGGTTGTATAGACTAGTACCCACCCAGGTTGTATAGACTACTACCCACCCAGGTTGTATAGACTAGTACCCACCCAGGTTGTATAGACTAGTACCCACCCAGGTTGTATAGACTAGTACCCACCCAGGTTGTATAGACTAGTACCCACCCAGGTTGTATAGACTAGTACCCACCCAGGTTGTATAGACTAGTACCCACCCAGGTTGTATAGACTAGTACCCAGGTTGTATAGACTAGTACCCACCCAGGTTGTATAGACTGGTACCCACCCAGGTTGTATAGACTAGTACCCACCCAGGTTGTATAGACTGGTACCCACCCAGGTTGTATAGACTAGTACCCAGGTTGTATAGACTAGAACCCACCCAGGTTGTATAGACTAGTACCCACCCAGGTTGTATAGACTAGTACCCAGGTTGTATAGACTAGTACCCACCCAGGTTGTATAGACTAGTACCCAGGTTGTATAGACTAGTACCCACCCAGGTTGTATAGACTAGTACCCACCCAGGTTGTATAGACTAGTACCCACCCAGGTTGTATAGACTAGTACCCACCCAGGTTGTATAGACTAGTACCCACCCAGGTTGTATAGACTAGTACCCACCCAGGTTGTATAGACTAGTACCCACCCAGGTTGTATAGACTAGTACCCAGGTTGTATAGACTAGTACCCACCCAGGTTGTATAGACTAGTACCCAGGTTGTATAGACTAGTACCCACCCAGGTTGTATAGACTAGTACCCACCCAGGTTGTATAGACTAGTACCCAGGTTGTATAGACTAGTACCCAGGTTGTATAGACTAGTACCCACCCAGGTTGTATAGACTGGTACCCACCCAGGTTGTATAGACTAGTACCCACCCAGGTTGTATAGACTAGTACCCAGGTTGTATAGACTAGTACCCACCCAGGTTGTATAGACTAGTACCCACCCAGGTTGTATAGACTAGTACCCACCCAGGTTGTATAGACTAGTACCCACCCAGGTTGTATAGACTAGTACCCAGGTTGTATAGACTAGTACCCAGGTTGTATAGACTAGTACCCACCCAGGTTGTATAGACTAGTACCCACCCAGGTTGTATAGACTAGTACCCACCCAGGTTGTATAGACTAGTACCCACCCAGGTTGTATAGACTAGTACCCAGGTTGTATAGACTAGTACCCAGGTTGTATAGACTAGAACCCACCCAGGTTGTATAGACTACTACCCACCCAGGTTGTATAGACTAGTACCCACCCAGGTTGTATAGACTAGTACCCACCCAGGTTGTATAGACTAGTACCCACCCAGGTTGTATAGACTAGCACCCACCCAGGTTGTATAGACTGGTACCCACCCAGGTTGTATAGACTGGTACCCACCCAGGTTGTATAGACTAGAACCCACCCAGGTTGTATAGACTAGTACCCAGGTTGTATAGACTAGTACCTACCCAGGTTGTATAGACTAGGACTAGTACCTACCTACCCAGGTTGTATAGACTGGTACCCACCCAGGTTGTATGACTAGAACCCAGGTTGTATAGACTAGAGGTTGTATAGAGTACCTATCACCCAGGTTGTATGGAGACTAGTACCCACCCAGGTTGTATAGACTAGTACATGGAGGTTGTATGGACTAGTACCCAGGTTGTATAGATGGTACATCCCAGGTTGTGACCTGCATGTAGAACCCACCCAGGTTGTTCATCAGACTAGTACAAACAGGTTGTATAGACTAGTTAAACAGGTTGTCCTGCAGGTCAGAGGTGAATGGACTACTATCTACCCAGGTTGTATGGAGGGTGAATGGACTAGTACCTACCCAGGTTGTATCGAGGGTGAATGGACTAGTACCCACCTGGTATAAGGGATGGCACATCCCATCGATGTAGTTGACCTGCATGTGAGGAAGACGAGTGCTGTTGTCTCTGTTCATCATGTCCTGGGGACAAACAGATGGAACTTATTGTCACGCCTGAGTTAAACATGTTGTCCTGCAGGTCAGAGGTCAACTGAGTTAACATTAATATGAGTTAACATGTTGTCTTGCAGGTCAGAGTTCAACTGAGTTAAACATGTTGTCCTGCAGGTCAGAGGTCAACTGAGTTAACATGTTGTCTTGCAGGTCAGAGGTCAACTGAGTTAACATGTTATCTTGCAGGTCAGAGGTCAACTGAGTTAACATGTTGTCTTGCAGGTCAGAGTTCAACTGAGTTAAACATGTTGTCCTGCAGGTCAGAGGTCAACTGAGTTAACATGTTGTCTTGCAGGTCAGAGGTCAACTGAGTTAACATGTTGTCCTGCAGGTCAGAGGTCACCTGAGTTAACATGCAGGTCAGAGGTCAACTGAGTTAACATGTTATCTTGCAGGTCAGAGGTCAACTGAGTTAACATGTTGTCTTGCAGGTCAGAGGTCAACTGAGTTAACATGTTGTCTTGCAGGTCAGAGGTCAACTGAGTTAACATGTTGTCTTGCAGGTCAGAGGTCAACTGAGTTAACATGTTGTCTTGCAGGTCAGAGGTCAACTGACTTAACATGCAGGTCAGAGGTCAACTGAGTTAACATGTTGTCTTGCAGGTCAGAGGTCAACTGAGTTAACATGTTGTCTTGCAGGTCAGAGGTCAACTGAGTTAACATGTTGTCTTGCAGGTCAGAGGTCAACTGAGTTAACATGTTGTCTTGCAGGTCAGAGGTCAACTGAGTTAACATGTTGTCTTGCAGGTCAGAGGTCAACTGAGTTAACATGTTGTCTTGCAGGTCAGAGGTCAACTGAGTTAACATGTTGTCTTGCAGGTCAGAGGTCAACTGAGTTAACATGTTGTCCTGCAGGTCAGAGGTCAACTGAGTTAACATGTTGTCTTGGAACTTAGTTCAACATCAAACCTGTTGTAAGTAGCGAAGTTCCATGCATTGAGGTTTGATGTTGAACTAAGTTCCAGGTAGCGATAGCTACTTACTACAGGTTTGATGTTGAACTAAGTTCCAGGTAGCGATAGCTACTTACAGGTTTGATGTTGAACTAAGTTCCAGGTAGCGATAGCTACATACTACAGGTTTGATGTTGAACTAAGTTCCAGGTAGCGATAGCTACTTACAACAGGTTTGATGTTGAACTAAGTTCCAGGTAGCGATAGCTACTTACAACAGGTTTGATGTTGAACTAAGTTCCAGGCAGCGATAGCTACTTACAACAGGTTTGATGTTGAACTAAGTTCCAGGCAGCGATAGCTACTTACAACAGGTTTGATGTTGAACTAAGTTCCAGGTAGCGATAGCTACTTACAACAGGTTTGATGGTGAACTAAGTTCCAGGTAGCGATAGCTACTTACTACAGGTTTGATGGTGAACTAAGTTCCAGGCAGCGATAGCTACATTTGATGATAGTTCAGCAATAGCTACATGTGTTGAACTAGCCAGGCAGCGATAGCTACATTTGATGAACTAGTTCCAGGCAGCGATAGCTACATGTGACAGGTTTGATAGCTACATGTGATAGCTACGACAGCTTGATGTGAACTAAGTTCCAGGCGATAGCTACATGTGATAACAGGTTTGATGCTAACTGTGATAAGTTCCAGGCAGCAGCGATAGCTACATGTGATAGCTACTTACTATAGGTTTGATGTGAACTAAGTTCGGCGATAGCTACATGTGAACTAGTTCAGGCAGATAGCTACATGGTTTGATGTTGAACTAAGTTCCAGGCTAGCATGCTGACTACAGGTTTGATAGCTACATGTTTAGCTACATGTTTGATGGTGAACTAAGTTCCAGGCAGCGATAGCTACACTACAGGTTTGATGAACTAGCCAGGCGCGATAGCTACATGTTTGATGGTGAACTAAGTTCAGGCAGATAGCTACACAACAGGTTTGATGGTGAACTAAGTTCCAGGCAGCGATAGCTACATTTGATGAACTAAGTTCCAGGCAGCGATAGCTACATGTGATAAGTTCAGGCTACATGTTTGATGGTGAACTAAGTTCCAGGCGATAGCTACTTACATTTGATGAACTAAGTTCCAGGCAGCGATAGCTACATTTGATGAACTAAGTTCAGGCAGATAGCTACATGATGAACTAAGTTCCAGGCAGCGATAGCTACATGGTTTGATGTTGAACTAAGTTCCAGGTATAGCTACATGTGATAGCAGCGATAGCTACATGGTTTGATGTTGAACTAAGTTCATGTGATAGCAGGCAGCGATAGCTACTAACAACATGTGTTTGATGTGAACTAAGTTCCAGGCGCGATAGCTACATGTGATAGGTTTGATGTTGAACTAGTTCCAGGCATGTGATAGCTACTAATAGGTTTGATGTGAACTAAGTTCCAGGTAGCGATAGCTACATGTGATAGCAGCGGCTACATGTGAACTAAGTTCCAGGCAGCGATAGCTACATGTGATAGCCAGGCGATAGCTACATGTGATAGCAGCGATAGCTACATGTGATAGCAGCGATAGCTACATGTGATAGCAGCGATAGCTACATGTGATAGCGGCGATAGCTACATGTGATAGCGGCGATAGCTACATGTGATAGCGGCGATAGCTACATGTGATAGCGGCGATAGCTACATGTGATAGCGGCGATAGCTACATGTGATAGCAGCGATAGCTACATGTGATAGCAGCGATAGCTACATGTGATAGCAGCGATAGCTACATGTGATAGCAGCGATAGCTACATGTGATAGCAGCGATAGCTACATGTGATAGCGGCGAGCGATAGCTACATGTGATAGCAGCGATAGCTACATGTGATAGCAGCGATAGCTACATGTGATAGCAGCGATAGCTACATGTGATAGCAGCGATAGCTACATGTGATAGCAGCGATAGCTACATGTGATAGCAGCGATAGCTACATGTGATAGCGGCGATAGCTACATGTGATAGCAGCGATAGCTACATGTGATAGCAGCGATAGCTACATGTGATAGCATGTGATAGCGATAGCTACATGTGATAGCAGCGATAGCTACATGTGATAGCAGCGATAGCTACATGTGATAGCAGCGATAGCTACATGTGATAGCAGCGATAGCTACATGTGATAGCAGCGATAGCTACATGTGATAGCAGCGATAGCTACATGTGATAGCAGCGATAGCTACATGTGATAGCAGCGATAGCTACATGTGATAGCAGCGATAGCTACATGTGATAGCAGCGATAGCTACATGTGATAGCAGCGATAGCTACATGTGATAGCAGCGATAGCTACTTACAACAGGTTTGATGTTGAACTCTTCCTTCTCTCGGTCTCCTTGAGCGAAAAACTCTGATGCCACCAACTTAGCTGTCTGAGGAGGGAGAGAATGAGGGATAAACTGTGTGTGTGTGTGTGTGGTGTGTGGTGTGGGTGTGTGTGTGTGTGTGTGTGTGTGTGTGTGTGTGTGTGTGTGTGTGTGTGTGTGTGTGTGTGTGTGTGTGTGTGTGTGTGTGTGTGTGTGTGTGTGTGTGTGTGTGTGTGTGTGTGTGGGGGTGTGTGTGTGTGTGTGTGTGTGTGTGTGTGTGTGTGTGTGTGTGTGTGTGTGTGTGTGTGTGTGTGTGTGTGTGGTGTGTGTGTGTGTGTGTGTGTGTGTGTGTGTGTGCGTGTGTGTGTGTGTGTGTTACCCTCTTCTGAATATGCCAAGGCTTTGTAATGGCAGCAATGTCGCTGGCTGTCATCAGCATCGACCTGAGAGACACACACCACACACACACACACACACACACACACACACACACACACACACACACACACACACACACACACACACACACACACACACAGACACACACACACGCACAGACACACACCCCCCCTGGATCAGAGTCGATCACGACTATATAGAGAATAGGGTGTCATAAAGTAGTGCACTATATAGAGAATAGGGTGTCACTACTTAACGCAGAGAAGCGTGTCCCAAACGGGACCCTCGTGCACTACTTTAGGCCCATAGGGCTGCAGTCTAAAGTAGTGCACTATATAGAGAATAGGGTGTCATAAACTAGTGCACTATATAGAGAATAGGGTGTCATAAACTAGTGCACTATATAGAGAATAGGGTGTCACTACTTAACGCAGAGATGCGTGTCCCAAACGGGACCCTCGTGCACTACTTTAGGCCCATAGGGCTGCAGTCTAAAGTAGTGCACTATATAGGGTTTAGGACGCTCACCTTAGTAAGTCTCTGTGCCTGTCCTCCTCCCACCTCACTCCTCTCTGACCCAGTTCAAAGAACTCTGCCCTCCTCCTGAACACACACACACACACACACACACACACACACACACACACACACACACACACACACACACACACACACACACACACACACACACACACACACACACACACACACACACACACACAGAGTGAGAGAGTAAGGAGTCTCTCCCCTGCTCGATGTAGAATCACATGGTAAACTGGGGCAGAGCTCCCTGCCCTCCAGGACCTCTATACCAGGCGGTGTCAGAGATGTAGAATCACATGGTAAACTGGGGCAGAGCTCCCTGCCTTCCAGGACCTCTATACCAGGCGGTGTCAGAGATGTAGAATCACATGGTAAACTGGGGCAGAGCTCCCTGCCATCCAGGACCTCTATACCAGGCGGTGTCAGAGATGTAGAATCACATGGTAGACTGGACAGAGCTCCCCGCCCTCCAGGACCTCTATACCAGGCGGTGTCAGTTTACCATGTGATTATACATCTCTGAAAAAACCCAAAGCACAACTCCAAGCTACGCAAGAGCTATTTTAGGGAAGAAGCAGTCAGCTGGTATTCTGTCTATAGTGGAGTGGCCAGCACAGTCACCGGACCTCAACCCTACTGAGCTGTTGTGGGAGCAGCTTGACTGTACGGTACGTAAGAAGTGCCCATTGGGTTAACAGTGGGTTGACTGCCTTGTTCAGGGGGCAGAACGAAATAATTTTACCTTGTCAGCTCGGGGGATTCGATCTTGCAACCTTTTCGGTTACTGGCCCAACACTGTAACCACTAGGCTACCTGTCGCTAGGCTACCTGTCGCTAGGCTACCTGTCGCTAGGCTACCTGTCGCTAGGCTACCTGTCACTAGGCCACCTGTCGCTAGGCCACCTGTCGCTAGGCCACCTGTCGCTAGGCCACCTGTCGCGCAATATATAGTAAAGTATACATACTCTATATAGACAACATATAAGTACATATATAGTAAAGTATACATACTCTATATAGACAAAATATACTGTATGTAGTTATATAGTACAAATCAAATCAAATCAAATCAAATTTTATTTGTCACATACACATGGTTAGCAGATGTTAAATGCGAGTGTAGCGAAATGCTTGTGCTTCTAGTTCCGACAATGCAGTGATAACCAACAAGTAATCTAACTAACAATTCCAAAACTACTGTCTTATACACAGTGTAAGGGGATAAGGAACATGTACATAAGGATATATGAATGAGTGATGGTACAGAGCAGCATACAGTAGATGGTATCGAGTACAGTATATACATATGAGATGAGTGCAGCATTACATACTCTATAAAAGCACATATATAGTACAGTATACATACTCCATATAAGTAGTTATATAGTACAGTATAAATACTCTATTTAAGCACATATATAGTACAGTATACATACTCCATATAAGTAGTTATATAGTGCAGTATACATACCATATATAAGTAGATATATAGTACAGAATACATACTCCATATAAGTACATATATAGTACAGTATACATATTCTATATAAGCAGTTATATAGTACAGAATACATACTATATATAAGTACATATATAGTACAATATAAATACTCTATATAAGTACATATATAGTACAGTATACATGCTCTATATAAGTATATATATAGTACAGTATACATACTCTATATAAGTACATATATAGTACAGTATACATACTCTACATACGTAGATATATAGTACAGAATACATACTCTATATAAGTAGATATATAGTACAGAATACATACTCCATATAAGTAGATATATAGTACAGTATACATACTCTATATAAGTAGATATATAGTACAGTATACATACTCTATATAAGTAGATATATAGTACAGTATACATACTCCATGTAGACAGCCAGGTCCGTAGCCAGGATGGCTTTCTCTATCATGGGTAACACTGTCCTGTAGTCATCAGGACACAGACCACTGAGGATCTGACTTCCCTGGGGGGAGGGAGAGGGAGAGGGAGACAAAGAGAGGAGAGAAGATAGATAAAGAGACAGAGAGGGAGAGGGAGAGGGGGACAGAGAGAGGGAGACAAAGAGAGGAGAGAAGGAGAGAGAGAGAAAGAGGGTGAGAAGAGACAGAGAGAGAGAGAGAGGGGGGGAGAAGAGAGGGAGAGAGAGAGAGGGAGACAAAGAGAGGAGAGAAGGAGAGAGAGAGAAAGAGGGGGAGAGAGAAGAGTGAGTCAATGATGGATGATCAAAAGAACGAAAGAATGGAAAGAGGGAGGGATGAGGAAGGGATGAGGGAGGGATGAGGGAGGGAGGGAGGGATGAGGGAGGGATGAGGGGGGGGGGGAGGGAGGGATGAGGGAGGGAGGGATGAGGGAGGAGGGAGAGGGATGGGAGGGGAGGAGGGAGGGATGAGGGAGGATGAGGGAGGGAGGAGGGAGGGAGGGATGATGAGGGAGGAATGGAGGGAGGGATGAGGGAGGGATGAAGGGAGGGATGAGGGAGGGATGGATGCATGAGGGAGGGATGAGGGAGGAATGGAGGGAGGGATGAAGGAGGAGGGATGAGGGGGGATGAGGGAGGGATGAAGGGAGGGATGAGGGAGGGATGAAGGGAGGGATGAAGGGAGGGATGAGGGAGGGTTCTAACCGGGTTGTTGAGGATGAAGAGGCACATGTCATAGTGATGATGCTCCAGAGAGGAGGTTCCATACAGCTGGGCTAGAGGCTGCTGAGTCCTGGAGAGAGGAGGGGGAGGAGAGAGAGAGAGAGGGAGGAGAGGGGGAGAGGGGGATAGAGGAGAGAGAGGGGGAGAGAGGGAGAGGGGAGAGAGGGATAGAGGAGAGAGAGAGGGAGGGGGAGAGAGAGGAGAGAGGGGAGGAGAGGAGAGAGAGGGAGAGAGGGGGAGAGGAGGAGGGGGGAGAGAGGAGAGGGAGAGAGAGAAGAGAGAGTGGTGGAATGAATCAAAGTAAAAAAACTAAATCATGGAATTAAAAAATGAATGAATTAGAATGTAGAGAAGGATGGAAGGATAGAATGAGAGGTGAGAGTGTACCTCTCTATGTAGGAGTTACTGACTCCTCTGTGATCCAGGTCGTGGTTCAGAGTAGCTATCATCAGAGCCAACACCTCCAGACGAGATAAATTAGACTGAGAGAGAGAGAGAGAGAGAGAGAGAGAGAGAGAGAGAGAGAGAGAGAGAGAGAGAGAGAGAGAGAGAGAGAGAGAGAGAGAGAGAGAGAGAGAGAGAGAGAGAGAGAGAGAGAGAGAGAGAGAGAGAGAGAGACATCATCATAGCGAACATACACTGAGCCCTAACCTCTGACCTCTGACCTGTAGCTGGTCTGTAGACATCATCATAGCTAACATACACTGAGCCCTAACCTCTGACCTCTGACCTGTAGCTGGTCTGTAGACATCATCATAGCGAACACACACTGAGCCCTAACCTCTGACCTCTGACCTCTCACCTGTAGCTGGTCTGTAGACATCATCATAGCGAACACACGCTGAGCCCTAACCTCTGACCTCTGACCTCTCACCTGTAGCTGGTCTGTAGACATCATCATAGCGAACACACACTGAGCCCTAACCTCTGACCTCTGACCTCTCACCTGTAGCTGGTCGGTAGACATCATCATAGCGAACATACACTGAGCGGTGCTGAGGCCGTGACTCCAGTTGTGGTAGGGCACGTTGCTACGGTAACCACGCCTTACACTCAGAACCCACTGACAGAGACACTGGGGGGGAGGGAGGGAGAGGGAGAGAGAGGGAGAGATGAAGAGGAAGATGGAGATGGAGGGAAAGGGAGAGAGATGGAGATGGAGGGAAAGGGAGAGAGATGGAGATGGAGAGAAAGGGAGAGAGATGGAGATGGAGAGAAAGGGAGAGAGATGAGATGGAGAGAAAGGAGAGAGATGGAGATGGAGGGAGAGAAGGAGAGATGGAGATGGAGAGAAAGGAGAGAGATGGAGATGGAGAGAAAGGAGAGAGATGGAGATGGAGAGAAAGGGAGAGAGATGGAGATGGAGAGAAAGGAGACCTCTGGAGATGGAGAGAAAGGGAGAGAGATGGAGATGGAGGGAAAGGGAGAGAGATGGAGATGGAGCCCTAGAGAGATGAGATGGAGAGAAAGGAGAGAGATGGAGATGGAGAGAAAGGTGAGATGGAGATGGAGGGAAAGGGAGAGAGATGGAGATGGAGGGAAAGGGAGAGAGATGGAGATGGAGATGGAGGAAAAGGGAGAGAGATGGAGATGGAGAGAAAGGGTGAGAGATGGAGATGGAGGGAAAGGGAGAGAGATGGAGATGGAGATGGAGGGAAAGGGAGAGAGATGGAGATGGAGGGAAAGGGAGAGAGATGGAGATGGAGAGAAAGGGAGAGAGATGGAGATGGAGATGGAGGGAAAGGGAGAGAGATGGAGATGGAGAGAAAGGGAGAGAGATGGAGATGGAGGGAAAGAGATGGAGATGGAGGGAAAGAGGAGAGATGGAGATGGAGACCTCTAAAGGAGAGAGATGGAGATGGAGAAAGGAGAGAGATGGAGATGGAGGGAAAGAGATGGAGATGGAGAGAAAGGAGAGAGAGATGGAGGAAAGGGAGAGAGATGGAGATGGAGAAAAGATGGAGATGGAGGAAAAGGAGAGAGAGATGGAGATGGAGAGAAAGGAGAGATGGAGATGGAGAGAAAGGAGAGAGATGGAGATGGAGAGAAAGGAGAGAGATGGAGATGGAGGAAAGGGAGAGAGATGGAGATGGAGAGAAAGGAGAGAGATGGAGATGGAGAGAAAGGAGAGAGATGGAGATGGAGAGAAAGGAGAGAGAGATGGAGATGGAGACTGGAGAGAGATGGAGATGGAGGAAAGGGAGAGAGATGGAGATGGAGAAAGGAGAGAGATGGAGATGGAGAGAGAAGGAGAGATGAGATGGAGATGGAGAGAAAGGAGAGAGATGGAGATGGAGAGGAAAGGGTGAGAGATGGAGATGGAGAAAAGGAGAGAGATGGAGATGGAGAAGGAAATGGAGATGGAGATGGAGATGGAGGAGAAAAGGAGAGAGATGGAGATGGAGGGAAAGGAGAGAGATGGAGATGGAGGAAAGGAGAGAGATGGAGATGGAGATGGAGAGGAAAGGAGAGAGAGATGGAGATGGAGGGAAAGGAGAGAGATGGAGATGGAGGAAAAGAGATGGAGATGGAGATGGAGGAAAGGAGAGATGGAGATGGAGAGAAAGAGAGAGATGGAGATGGAGGGAAAGAGATGGAGATGGAGGAAAGAGAGAGATGGAGATGGAGAGAAAGGAGAGAGATGGAGATGGAGGAAAGGGAGAGAGATGGAGATGGAGGAAAGAGATGGAGATGGAGGGAAAGAGATGGAGATGGAGAGAAAGGAGAGATGGAGATGGAGGAAGGAGAGAGATGGAGATGGAGGGAAAGGAGAGAGATGGATGGAGAGAAAGGAGAGAGATGGAGATGGAGGAAGAGAGATGGAGATGGAAAGGAGAGGAGATGGAGATGGAGAGAAAGGGAGAGAGATGGAGATGGAGATGGAGGGAAAGGAGAGAGATGGAGATGGAGAGAAAGGGAGAGAGATGGAGATGGAGAGAAAGGAGGAGATGGAGATGGAGAGATGGAGATGGAGAGAGATGGAGATGGAGGAAAGGAGAGAGATGGAGATGGAGGGAAAGAGAGAGAGATGGAGATGGAGAGAAAGGGAGAGAGATGGAGATGGAGAGAAAGGAGAGAGATGGAGATGGAGGGAAAGGAGAGAGATGGAGATGGAGGGAAAGGAGATGGAGGAAAGAGAGATGGAGAGAAAGATGGAGATGGAGATGGAGGGAAAGGAGAGATGGAGATGGAGAGAAAGGAGAGAGATGGAGATGGAGAGAAAGGAGAGAGATGGAGATGGAGATGGAGATGGAGATGGAGGGAAAGAGATGATGAGATGGAGGGAAAGGAGAGAGATGGAGATGGAGAGAAAGGAGAGAGATGGAGATGGAGGGAAAAGGGAGAGAGATGGAGATGGAGAGAAAGGAGAGAGATGGAGATGGAGGGAGAGAGAGAGATGGAGATGGAGGAAAGGAGAGAGATGGAGATGGAGAGAAAGGGGAGAGATGGAGATGGAGAGAAAGGAGAGAGATGGAGATGGAGGAAAGGAGAGGAGATGGAGATGGAGATGGAAAGGGAGAGAGATGGAGATGGAGAGAAAGGAGAGAGATGGAGATGGAGGAAAGGAGAGAGATGGAGATGGAGAGGAAGGAGAGGAGATGGAGATGGAGGAAAGGAGAGAGAGGTGGAGATGGAGAGAAAGGAGAGAGATGGAGATGGAGGGAAAGGAGAGAGATGGAGATGGAGAGAAAGGAGAGAGATGGAGATGGAGGAAAGGAGAGAGATGGAGATGGAGATGGAGGGAAGAAGAGAGAGAGATGGAGATGGAGAGAAAGGGAGAGAGATGGAGATGGAGGGAAAGAGGAGAGAGAGATGGAGATGGAGAGAAAGGAAAGAGAGATGGAGATGGAGAGAAAGGAGAGAGAATGGAGATGGAGAGAAAGGAGAGAGATGGAGATGGAGGGAAAGGAGAGAGATGGAGATGGAGATGGATGGAGATGGAGATGGAAAGGAGAGAGAGGAGATGGAGAGAAAGGAGAGAGATGGAGATGGAGAGAAAGGGAGAGAGATGGAGATGGAGAGAAAGGAGAGGAGATGGAGATGGAGGGAAAGGGAGAGAGATGGAGATGGAGAGAAAGGGAGAGAGATGGAGATGGAGAGAAAGGAGAGGAGATGGAGATGGAGAGAAATGGAAGGAGAGATGGAGATGGAGAGAAAGGAGAGAGATGGAGATGGAGGAAAGGAGAGAGATGGAGATGGAGGGAGGAGAGAGATGGAGATGGAGGGAAAGGAGAGAGATGGAGATGGAGGGAAAGAGAGAGAGAGATGGAGATGGAGAAAGGGAGAGATGGAGATGGAGATGGAAGGAGAGAGATGGAGATGGAGGGAGAAAGGAGAGAGATGGAGATGGAGAAAAGGAGAGAGGATGGAGATGGAGATGAAAGGGAGAGAGATGGATGGAGAGAAAGGGAGAGAGATGGAGATGGAGAGAAAGGAGAGAGATGGAGATGGAGGAAAGGAGAGAGATGGAGATGGAGAGAAAGGAGAGAGATGGAGATGGAGAGAAAGGAGAGAGATGGAGATGGAGGGAAAGGAGAGAGATGGAGATGGAGAGAAAGGAGAGAGATGGAGATGGAGAAGGGAGAGAGATGGAGATGGAGAGAAAGGGAGAGAGATGGAGATGGAGGGAAAGGAGAGAGATGGAGATGGAGATGGAGAGAGATGGAATGGAGAGAGGATGGAGATGGAGAGAAAGGAGAGAGATGGAGAAAGGGAGAGAGATGGAGATGGAGGAAAGGAGAGAGATGGAGATGGAGAGAAAGGAGAGAGATGGAGATGGAGGAAAGGAGAGAGATGGAGATGGAGAGAAAGGGGAGAGAGATGGAGATGGAGAGAAAGGAGAGAGATGTCTAGATGGAGAGAAAGGAGAGAGATGGAGATGGAGAGAAAGGAGAGAGAGATGGAGATGGAGAGAAAGGAGAGAGAATGGAGATGGAGAGAAAGGAGAGAGAGATGGAGATGGAGATGAAAGGGAGAGAGATGGAGATGGAGAGAAAGGAGAGAGAGATGGAGATGGAGGGAAAGGAGAGAGATGGAGATGGAGAGGAAAGGAGAGAGAGATGGAGGAAAGGAGAGAGAGATGGAGATGGAGAGAAAGGAGAGAGATGGAGATGGAGGAAAAGGAGAGAGATGGAGATGGAGATGGAAAGGAGAGAGATGGAGAGGAGAGAAAGGAGAGAGATGGAGATGGAGGGAAAGGAGAGAGATGGAGATGGAGAGAAAGGAGAGAGATGGAGATGGAGGAGAAAGGAGAGAGAGATGGAGATGGAGAGAAAGGAGAGAGATGGAGATGGAGAGAAAGGAGAGAGATGGAGATGGAGAGAAAGGGAGAGAGATGGAGATGGAGGAAAGGAGAGAGATGGAGATGGAGGGAAAGGGAGAGGAGATGGAGGGAAAGGAGAGATGGAGATGGAGGGAAAGGAGAGAGATGGAGATGGAGGGAAAGGGAGAGAGATGGAGATGGAGAGAAAGGAGAGAGAGATGGAGATGGAGGAAAGGAGAGAGATGGAGATGGAGAGAAAGGAGAGAGATGGAGATGGAGGGAAAGGAGAGAGATGGAGAGGAGGGAAAGGAGAGAGATGGAGATGGAGGAAAGGAGAGAGATGAGATGGAGGGAAAGGGAGAGGATGGAGATGGAGAGAAAGGAGAGAGATGGAGATGGAGGGAAAAGGAGAGAGATGGAGATGGAGGGAAAGGAGAGAGATGGAGAGATGGATGGAGAAAAGGAGAGAGATGGAGATGGAGGGAAAGGGAGAGAGAGATGGAGATGGATGGAGGGAAAGGGAGAGAGATGGAGATGGAGAGAAAGGAGAGAGATGGAGATGGAGAGAAAGGAGAGAGATGGAGATGGAGGGAAAGGAGAGAGATGGAGATGGAGGAAAGGGAGGGGATGGAGATGGAGGGAAAGAGAGAGAGATGGAGATGGAAAGGGAGAGAGGAGAGAGATGGAGATGGAGGGAAAGGAGAGAGATGGAGATGGAGAGAAAGGAGAGAGAGATGGAGATGGAGGGAAAGGAGAGAGATGGAGATGGAGAGAAAGGAGAGAGATGGAGATGGAGAGAAAGGGAGAGAGATGGAGATGGAGAGAAAGGGAGAGAGATGGAGATGGAGGGAAAGAGAGAGAGATGGAGATGGAGAGAAAGGAGAGATGAGAGATGGAGATGGAGAGAAAGGAGAGAGAGGAGATGGAGGAGAGAAAGAGATGGAGAGATGGAGATGGAGAGAAAGGAGAGGAGATGGAGATGGAGAGAAAGGAGAGGAGAGATGGAGATGGAGAGAAAGGAGAGAGATGGAGATGGAGAGAAAGGAGAGAGAGGAGATGGAGATGGAGGAGAGGGAGGAGGTGGAGATGGAGAGAAAGGAGAGAGATGGAGATGGAGGAAAGGGAGAGAGGATGGAGATGGAGAGAAAGGAGAGATGGAGATGGAGAGAAAGGAGAGAGATGGAGATGGAGAGAAAGGAGAGAGAGATGGAGATGGAGAGAAAGGAGAGGAGATGGAGATGGAGAGAAAGGAGAGAGATGGAGATGGAGAGAAAGGAGAGAGATGGAGATGGAGAGAAAGGAGAGAGGAGGGATGGAGAGAAAGGAGAGAGAGATGGAGATGGAGAGAAAGGAGAGGAGATGGAGATGGAGGGAAAGGAGAGAGATGGAGATGGAGAGAAAGGAGAGATGGAGATGGAGAGAAAGGGAGAGAGATGGAGATGGAGAGAAAGGAGAGAGATGGAGATGGAGAGAAAGGAGAGAGATGGAGATGGAGAGAAAGGAGAGAGAGATGGAGATGGAGAGAAAGGAGAGAGATGGAGATGGAGAGAAAGGAGAGAGATGGAGATGGAGAGAAAGGAGAGAGATGGAGATGGAGAGAAAGGGAGAGAGATGGAGATGGAGAGAAAGGAGAGAGAGAGATGGAGATGGAGAGAAAGATGGAGAGAGAGAGAGGAGATGGAGAGAAAGGAGAGAGGAGATGGAGATGGAGAGAAAGGAGAGGAGATGGAGATGGAGGGAAAGGAGAGAGATGGAGATGGAGAGAAAGGAGAGAGGTGGAGATGGAGAGAAAGGAGAGAGAGATGGAGATGGAGAGAAAGGGAGAAAGAGAGATGGAGATGGAGAGAAAGGAGAGGAGAGGATGGAGATGGAGAGAAAGGGAGAGAGATGGAGATGGAGATGGAGGGAAAGGGAGAGAGATGGAGATGGAGAGAAAGGGAGAGAGATGGAGATGGAGAGAAAGGGAGAGAGATGGAGATGGAGAGAAAGGGAGAGAGATGGAGATGGAGAGAAAGGGAGAGAGATGGAGATGGAGAGAAAGGGAGAGAGATGGAGATGGAGAGAAAGGGAGAGAGATGGAGATGGAGGGAAAGGGAGAGAGATGGAGATGGAGAGAAAGGGAGAGAGATGGAGATGGAGAGAAAGGGAGAGAGATGGAGATGGAGAGAAAGGGAGAGAGATGGAGATGGAGAGAAAGGGAGAGGATGGAGATGGAGGAGAAAGGAGAGAGATGGAGATGGAGAGAAAGGAGAGAGATGGAGATGGAGAGAAAGGAGAGAGATGGAGATGGAGAGAAAGGAGAGAGAGATGGAGATGGAGGAAAGGGAGAGATGGAGATGGAGAGAAAGGAGAGAGATGGAGATGGAGAGAAAGGAGAGAGATGGAGATGGAGAGAAAGGGAGAGAGATGGAGATGGAGAGAAAGGGAGAGATGGAGATGGAGGAAAGGAGAGAGATGGAGATGGAGAGATGGAGATGGAGAGGAGAGATGGAGATGGAGAGAAAGGAGAGAGATGGAGATGGAGAGAAAGGAGAGAGATGGAGATGGAGAGAAAGGGAGAGAGATGGAGATGGAGAGAAAGGAGAGAGATGGAGATGGAGAAAAGGAGAGAGATGGAGATGGAGAGAAAGGGAGAGAGATGGAGATGGAGAGAAAGGAGAGAGAGATGGAGATGGAGGGAAAGGAGAGAGAGATGGAGATGGAGAAAAGGAGAGAGATGGAGATGGAGAGAAAGGAGAGATGGAGATGGAGGAAAGGAGAGAGATGGAGATGGAGGGAAAAGAGAGAGATGGAGATGGAGGAAAGGAGAGAGATGGAGATGGAGGAAAGGAGAGAGATGGAGATGGAGAGAAAGGAGAGATGGAGATGGAGAGAAAGGAGAGAGATGGAGATGGAGAAAAAGGAGAGAGATGGAGATGGAGAGAAAGGAGAGAGATGGAGATGGAGAGAAAGGAGAGGGAGATGGAGATGGAGAGAAAGGAGAGAGATGGAGATGGAGAGAAAGGAGAGAGATGGAGATGGAGAGAAAGGGAGAGAGATGGAGATGGAGAGAAAGGAGAGGATGGAGATGGAGAGAGGAGAGAGATGGAGATGGAGAGAAAGGGAGAGAGATGGAGATGGAGGAAAGGAGAGAGATGGAGATGGAGAGAAAGGAGAGATGGAGATGGAGAGAAAGGAGAGAGATGGAGATGGAGAGAAAGGAGAGAGATGGAGATGGAGAGAAAGGAGAGAGATGGAGATGGAGAGAAAGGGAGAGGATGGAGAGAAAGGAGAGAGATGGAGATGGAGAGAAAGGAGAGATGGAGATGGAGAAAAGGAGAGAGATGGAGATGGAGAGAAAGGAGATGAAAGGAGATGGAGATGGAGAGAAAGGAGAGGAGATGGAGATGGAGGGAAAGGAGAGAGATGGAGATGGAGATGGAGATGGAGGGAGGAGAGATGGAGATGGAGGGAAAGGAGAGAGATGGAGATGGAGAGAAAGGAGAGGAGGACGGAGATGGAGAGGAAAGGGAGATGAGAGAGGATGGAGATGGAGAGAAAGGAGAGGAGGATGGAGATGGAGGAAAGGAGAGGAGATGATGGATGGATGGAGAGAAAGGAGAGAGATGGAGATGGAGAGAAAGGAGAGAGGATGGGGATGGAGAGAAAGGAGAGGATGGAGATGGAGAGAGATGGAGAGGAGGAAAGAGGAGAGATGGAGATGGAGAGAAAGGGAGAGAGATGGAGATGGAGAGAAAGGAGAGAGATGGATGGAGAGAAAGGAGAGGATGGAGATGGAGGGAGAAAGGAGAGGAGAGATGGAGATGGAGAGAAAGGAGAGAGATGGAGATGGAGGAAAGGAGAGATGGAGATGGAGAGAAAGGAGAGAGATGGAGATGGAGAGAGAGAGAGATGGAGATGGAGATGGAGAGAGATGGAGATGGAGAGAAAGGAGAGAGATGGAGATGGAGAGAAAGGAGAGGAGGATGGAGATGGAGAGAAAGGGGAGAGAGATGGAGATGGAGAGAAAGGAGAGAGATGGAGATGGAGAGAAAGATGGAGAGAAAGATGGAGAGGAGAGAAAGGAGAGAGGAGAGAAAGGAGATGAGAGGGAGGAGAAAGATGAGAGATGGAGAGAAAGGAGAGAGAGATGGAGATGGAGAGAGATGGAGATGGAGAGAAAGGAGAGAGATGGAGATGGAGAGAAAGGAGAGAGATGGAGATGGAGGGAAAGGGAGAGAGATGGAGATGGAGGAAAGGGATGGAGATGGAGAGGAGGGAGAGAGATGGAGATGGAGAGAAAGGAGAGAGATGGAGATGATGGAGAGAAAGGAGGAGGACGAGAGATGGAGATGAGAAGGAGAGAGAGATGGAGATGGAGAGAAAGGAGATGGAGATGGAGGATGGAGATGGAGAGGAGAGGGATGGAGATGGAGAGAAAGGAGAGAGATGGAGATGGAGAGAAAGGGAGAGAGATGGAGATGGAGAGAAAGGAGAGAGATGGAGATGGAGAGAAAGGAGAGAGGATGGAGATGGAGAGAAAGGAGAGGAGATGGAGATGGAGAGAAAGGAGAGATGGAGATGGAGAGAAAGGAGAGAGATGGAGATGGAGAGAAAGGAGAGAGATGGAGATGGAGAGAAAGATGAGAGAGATGGAGAGAAAGGAGAGAGAGATGGAGATGGAGAGAAAGATGAGAGAGATGGAGATGGAGAGAAAGGAGAGAGAGGACGGAGATGGAGGAAAGAAAGGAGAGAGGAGAGAAAGATGGAGATGGAGAGAAAGGAGAGAGATGGAGATGGAGAGAAAGGAGAGATGGAGATGGAGAGAAAGGAGAGAGATGGAGATGGAGAGGAGAGAAAGGAGAGAGATGAGATGGAGAGAAAGGAGAGAGATGGAGATGGAGAGAAAGGAGAGAGATGGAGATGGAGAGAAAGGAGAGAGAGATGGAGATGGAGGGAAAGGAGAGGAGATGGAGATGGAGAGAAAGGAGAGAGATGGAGATGGAGAGAGGAGAGAGATGGAGATGGAGAGAAAGGAGAGAGATGGAGATGGAGAGAAAGGAGAGAGATGGAGATGGAGAGAAAGGAGAGAGATGGAGATGGAGAGAAAGGAGAGAGATGGAGATGGAGAGAAAGGGAGAGGATGGAGATGGAGAGAAAGGAGAGAGATGGAGATGGAGGGAAAGGGAGAGATGGAGATGGAGAGAAAGGAGAGAGATGGAGATGGAGGGAGAGGGAGAGAGGTGGAGATGGAGAGAAAGGGAGAGAGATGGAGATGGAGAGAAAGGAGAGAGATGGAGATGGAGGGAGAGGAGAGAGATGGAGATGGAGAGAGGGAGAGAGATGGAGATGGAGAGAAAGGAGAGAGAGGATGGAGATGGA
>NW_026280826.1:40000-110000 GCF_023373465.1 Oncorhynchus keta | reverse complement strand
GTATAATGGTGAGTTCTAGAACCATCACCAGTAATAAACCTAAGAGTATAATGGTGAGTTCTAGAACCATCACCAGTAATAAACCTAAGGGAACAATGGTGAGTTCTAGAACCATCACCAGTAATAAACCTAAGGGAACAATGGTGAGTTTTAGAACGCCAGCAGAAAACCACCCTGCATCCCACTGCTGGCTTGCTTCTGAAGCTAAGCAGGGTTGGTCCTGGTCAGTCCCTGGATGGGAGACCAGATGCTGCTGGAAGTGGTGTTGGAGGGCCAGTAGGAGGCACTCTTTGCTCTCGTCTAAAAAATATCCCAATGCCCCAGGGCAGTGATTGGGGACGCCATTGATATCAATGAAAACGGTTCTCGACTTTCAGATTGTAAAGAAAGAAAGCGTAATTTAATGCTCATGCATTGTGAAGTATCCAGCCCCCGGACACACCAGAAAGACCCCTGCCCCTGCTGAGAAACACTGAAAAGGGAAGGGAGAGATTGGCAGAGGGTGGGAAGGGTTAGAAATAGGGATAGAGAGATGTGAGGGAAGGATAGAAAGATGGTAGGATAGAGAGATGTGAGGGAAGGATAGAAAGATGGAAGGATAGAGAGCTGTGAGTGAAGGATAGAAAGAGGGAAGGATAGAGAGCTGTGAGTGAAGGATAGAGAGATGTGAGGGAAGGATAGAGAGATGGTAGGATAGAGGGAAGGATAGAGAGATGGTAGAGGGAAGGATAGAGAGATGGTAGGGAAGGAGAGAGATGGTAGGATAGAGCGATGCTAGGATAGAGAGATGGATAGGATGTGAGAGGATGGTAGGATAGAGAGATGGAAGGATAGAGATGGAAGGATAGAGAGATGGTAGGATAGAGAGATGGAAGGATAGAGAGATGGTAGGATAGAGAGATGGAAGGATAGAATGGTAGGATAGATGTGAGGAAGGATAGAGAGATGGTAGGATAGAGGAGGGAAGGATAGAGAGATGGTAGGATAGAGAGATGGTAGATAGAGAGATGGTAGGATGGAGAGATGGTAGGATAGAGATGATGTAGGATAGAGAGATGTAGGATAGAGAGATGTAGGATAGAGAGATGGTAGGATAGAGTGAGGGAAGGATAGAGAGATGGTAGGATAGAGTGAGGGAAGGATAGAGAGATGGTAGCATAGAGATGGTAGGATAGAGAGATGGTAGGATAGAGAGATGTAGGATAGAGAGATGGTAGGATAGAGAGATGGTAGGATAGAGAGATGGTAGGATAGAGTGAGGGAAGGATAGAGAGATGGTAGGATAGAGAGATGGTAGCATAGAGATGGTAGGATAGAGAGATGGTAGGATAGAGAGGGAGAGATGGTAGGATAGAGATGGTAGGATAGAGAGGGAAGGTGTTGGTCTGTTGGTATCAGTGGTTCACCTGCAACGCTCTGATTTCCTCTTGAGCTGCAGTGAGGTGGTAGGACAGAACCTTAGGAGAAGACACACACACACACGTCAGGACAGAACCTTAGGAGAAGACACACACACACACACACGTCAGGACAGAACCTTAGGAGAGGACACACACACACACACGACAGAACCTTAGGAGAAGACACACACACACACGTCAGGACAGAACCTTAGGAGAAGACACACACACACACACGTCAGGACAGAACCTTAGGAGAGGACACACACACACACACACACGTCAACACAGCAGATAGACTTTAAAAAAACACAAACACATGAAGGAATTGTAGAAAAACTGAGATTAAATGTATTTGGTGTCAACGGAGTTTCATCATTCCTATATGTGTTCATTAATTAAAATCACTCAGTCTATTTTATAACCATTTATAAGACTCTTATTTGCATAAAATAGACAGAGACCAGTCTTATCAAAAATAGATAGTAGTATTTATCAACGGAGCGCTGCCATGGAAACACGAACAACAGTTTATATACAATATATGGGTCACAAAGCAGGTTCACAGGTTCTAGAATGAATCTCCTCCTCTCGACCAGGACAGAGCAGGTTCACAGGTTCTAGAATGAATCTCCTCCTCTCGACCAGGACAGAGCAGGTTCACAGGTTCTAGAATGAATCTCCTCCTCTCGACCAGGACAGAGCAGGTTCACAGGTTCTAGAATGAATCTCCTCCTCTCGACCAGGACAGAGCAGGTTCACAGGTTCTAGAATGAATCTCCTCCTCTCGACCAGGACAGAGCAGGTTCACAGGTTCTAGAATGAATCTCCTCCTCTCGACCAGGACAGAGCAGGTTCACAGGTTCTAGAATGAATCTCCTCCTCTCGACCAGGACAAAGCAGGTTCACAGGTTCTAGAATGAATTCTCCTCTCGACCAGACAGAGCAGGTTCTCTAGAATGAATCCCTCTCTCGACCAGGACAAAGCAGGTTCACAGGTTCTAGAATGAATCTCCTCCTCTCGACCAGGACAGAGCAGGTTCACAGGTTCTAGAATGAATCTCCTCCTCTCGACCAGGACAGAGCAGGTTCACAGGTTCTAGAATGAATCTCCTCCTCTCGACCAGGACAGAGCAGGTTCACAGGTTCTAGAATGAATCTCCTCCTCTCGACCAGGACAAAGCAGGTTCACAGGTTCTAGAATGAATCTCCTCCTCTCGACCAGGACAGAGCAGGTTCACAGGTTCTAGAATGAATCTCCTCCTCTCGACCAGGACAGAGCAGGTTCACAGACAAACAGAGCAGGTTCACAGGTTCTAGAATGAATCTCCTCCTCTCGACCAGGACAGAGCAGGTTCACAGGTTCTAGAATGAATCTCCTCCTCTCGACCAGGACAAAGCAGGTTCACAGGTTCTAGAATGAATCTCCTCCTCTCGACCAGGACAGAGCAGGTTCACAGGTTCTAGAATGAATCTCCTCCTCTCGACCAGGACAGAGCAGGTTCACACAGGTTCTAGAATGAATCTCCTCCTCTCGACCAGGACAGAGCAGGTTCACAGGTTCTAATGAATCTCCTCCTCTCGAAGGACAGAGCAGGTTCACAGGTTCTAGAATGAATCTTCCTCCTTCTCGACCAGGACAGAGCAGGTTCACAGGTTCTAGAATGAATCTCCTCCTCTCGACCAGGACAAAGCAGGTTCACAGGTTCTAGAATGAATCTCCTCCTCTCGACCAGGACAGAGCAGGTTCACAGGTTCTAGAATGAATCTCCTCCTCTCGACCAGGACAGATCTCCTCCTCTCGACCAGGACAGAGCAGGTTCACAGGTTCTAGAGGTTCTAGAATGAATCTCCTCCTCACCAGGACAGAGCAGGTTCACAGGTTCTAGAATGAATCTCCTCCTCTCGACCAGGACAGAGCAGGTTCACAGGTTCTAGAATGAATCTCCTCCTCTCGACCAGGACAGAGCAGGACAGAAGCAGGTTCACAGGTTCTAGAATTTATATACAAAATATGACGTCACAGGTTCTAGAATGAATCTCCTCCTGTCGACCAGGACAGAGCAGGTTCACAGGTTCTAGAATGAATCTCCTCCTCTCGACCAGGACAGAGCAGGTTCAACAGTTTATATACAAAATATGACGTCACAGGTTCTAGAATGAATCTCCTCCTCTCGACCAGGACAGAGCAGGTTCACAGGTTCTAGAATGAATCTCCTCCTCTCGACCAGGACAGAGCAGGTTCACAGGTTCTAGAATGAATCTCCTCCTCTCGACCAGGACAGAGCAGGTTCACAGGTTCTAGAATGAATCTCCTCCTCTCGACCAGGACAGAGCAGGTTCACAGGTTCTAGAATGAATCTCCTCCTCTCGACCAGGACAGAGCAGGTTCACAGGTTCTAGAATGAATCTCCTCCTCTCGACCAGGACAAAGCAGGTTCACAGGTTCTAGAATGAATCTCCTCCTCTCGACCAGGACAAAGCAGGTTCAACAGTTTATATACAAAATATGACGTCACAGGTTCTAGAATGAATCTCCTCCTGTCGACCAGGACAGAGCAGGTCCACAGGTTCTAGAATGAATCTCCTCCTCTCGACCAGGACAGAGCAGGTTCACAGGTTCTAGAATGAATCTCCTCCTCTCGACCAGGACAGAGCAGGTTCACGGGTTCGAGAATGAATCTCCTCCTGTCGACCAGGACAAAGCAGGTTCACAGGTTCTAGAATGAATCTCCTCCTCTCGACCAGGACAGAGCAGGTTCACAGGTTCTAGAATGAATCTCCTCCTGTCGACCAGGACAAAGCAGGTTCACAGGTTCTAGAATGAATCTCCTCCTCTCGACCAGGACAGAGCAGGTTCACAGGTTCTAGAATGAATCTCCTCCTCTCGACCAGGACAGAGCAGGTTCAGTTTATATACAAAATATGGCGTCACAGGTTCTAGAATGAATCTCCTCCTCTCGACCAGGACAGAGCAGGTTCACAGGTTCTAGAATGAATCTCCTTCACAGGTTCTAGAATGAATCTCCTCCTCTCGACCAGGACAGAGCAGGTTCACAGGTTCTAGAATGAATCTCCTCCTCTCGACCAGGACAGAGCAGGTTCACAGGTTCTAGAATGAATCTCCTCCTCTCGACCAGGACAGAGCAGGTTCACAGGTTCTAGAATGAATCTCCTCCTCTCGACCAGGACAAAGCAGGTTCACAGGTTCTAGAATGAATCTCCTCCTCTCGGACAGAGCAGGTTCACAGAGCAGGTTCACAGGTTCTAGAATGAATCTCCTCCTCTCGACCAGGACAGAGCAGGTTCACAGGTTCTAGAATTAATCTCCTCCTCTCGACCAGGACAGAGCAGGTTCACAGGTTCTAGAATGAATCTCCTCCTCTCGACCAGGACAGAGCAGGTTCACAGGTTCTAGAATGAATCTCCTCCTCTCGACCAGGACAGAGCAGGTTGACAGGTTCTAGAATGAATCTCCTCCTCTCGACCAGGACGAAGCAGGTTCACAGGTTCTAGAATGAATCTCCTCCTCTCGACCAGGACGAAGCAGGTTCAACAGTTCATTCCAACTCACCAACACGACACACACTATACCTGGATGAACTCCTGAAGTCTCACCATCATTTATTACCACTTTAGCAGACAGTTCCAGATACGGAAAACCTGGAGGGGCTCTCGCTGTCTCATCTAAACGCCACAGAGTTATAGTTGAGTGGGTTCAAACATAGGTTAATGACCCTCTTTGCTTACTTCAAACCCACAACCCGTTCCTCTCCAACTAAGTTGGAATGGTGTTTATTATGTTTTAATCACTCCTTGTTCATGCTACATAATCCCTTCCTTATGAACTAACATTATTAATCAGATATTGTAAAACAGAGTATAAGTTTAATTAGTTATAGTTCTATTTAAATGTAGATATTGTTTAGTCATTATTCATAAATTCCTATCACTAAGGTGTATGTAAACTTCAGACTTCACCTCTATATACAGTACCAGTCAAAAGTGTGGACACCTACTCATTCAAGGGTTTTTATTTATTTTTAATATTTTCTACATTATATGGAGAATAATAGTGACGACATCAACACTATGAAATAACAAATATGGAATCATGTAGTAACCAAAAAAGTGTTAAACAAATAAAAATATATTTTAGATTCTTCATAGTTGTGATGTCTTCACTATTATTCTACAATGTAGAAAATAGTAAAAAATAAAGAAAACCCCTTGACTAGTACTATATATATAATATATATAATATATTACATATATATACATATATACACAGACTTCTGTCTCCTCCCCCACCTCTTGGGTAACGTCCTGGCTGGCTCGTTGGTATTCTATCCGTTGGACGGTCTGGACGGTCTGCAGGGCCAGGCCGCAGTACACCGCAAAGTCCTCTAGGAGGCGCTCATCATAACGGTTAAACGCCCTGCCCGTCTCCGCCTCGCCAGGGGCCGTGCCCAGTTTGTTCTTCAGCTGGCAGACGGCTGAACAGACAACAACAGCAACAGCAACAACAAACAACAACAGCAACAACAACAACAGCAACAACAACAACAACAACAACAGCAACAACAGCAACAGCAGCAGCAACAACAACAACAACAACAGAGGGATGGATGAAAAGTTGTTAATAACTTTATTTATTTATTTAATAACTTAAAACTTCATGACGATTCATGACTCAATCTTATCAGGTATCGACATGACGATATCGTCTTGTTCATGAAGCGTCTCAGACTGCTGACCTGGGATCAGTTTTGCCTTTTAGATCCCAATGAAGAAGACCACATAGACAGGTGGGGAGCTGATCCTAGATCAGCCCTGCTACTCTGAGATGCTATTGCGGATGTGTTTCTGTGGTGTGGAGATCAGTAATGCTTAATTTATGGATAGGGGGCAGTATTCAGAAGTTTGGATGAACGAGGTGCCCAAAGTAAACTGCCTGTTACTCAGGCCCAGAAGCTAGTATATAATTGTATTATTGGATAGAAAACACTCTGACGTTTCTAAAACTGTTAACATAATGTCTGTGAGTATTACAGAACTGATGTGGCAGGTGAAACCCAGAGGACAAACCATCCAGGAAATGACATTTCTTTGATGTGAGTAGTTTTCTATTCAAAGCCTATTGACTATATAAAGGGTTAGGACCCAGATTGCAGTTCCTATGGCTTCCACTAGATGTCAACAGTCTTTAGACATGGTTTCAGGCTTGTTTTCTGAAGAAAAAAAAACAAGATTAAGAAGTTTTGGCAGGTGACCGTTTTCACTGCCAGTACTCCTTTGTGCGTGACGGTGTGCGCACCCCTCATTCTTTTTCCTTTCTATTGAAAACTTTTTTGTCCGGCGGAAATATTAGCGATTATTTAGATAATAATTGACACCCTGAGGATTAGTTATAAACATCTTTTGACCTTCTGTAGCTCAGTTGGTAGAGCATGGCGCTTGTAACGCCAGGGTAGTGGGTTCGATCCCCGGGACCACCCATACGTAGAATGTATGCACACATGACTGTAAGTCGCTTTGGATAAAAGCGTCTGCTAAATGGCATATATTATTATATATATTATGTTTCGACTAACTTTACCGGTACTATTAGGATAAATTAGTCTGCATGTTTTCACCTCCTTAGAGCCAGTGGATTACTGAACAAAACGTGCCAACAAAACAGTTTTTTTGGGATATAAAGAGGGACTTTATCGAACAAAACAACAATTTATTGTGTTGCTGGAACCCTTTGGAATGCCAACAGATGAAGATCTTCAAAGGTAAGTGATTTATTTTATTGCTATTTCTTACTCTCGTGACTCTTCTGCTGGGTTGTAAAAATATTTGTATGCTTTTGTAAGCGGGGCGCTGTCCTTATCGCATGGTATGCTTTCGCCGTAAAGCCTCTTTGAAAATCTGACACAGCGGCTGGATTATCAAGAAGTTAATCTTTAAACCGATGTATAACACTTCTATTTTTATGAATGTTTATTATGACTATTTCTGTCATTTGAATTTGGCGCTTTGCAATTTCACCGGATGTTGTCAAGGTGGGTCGCTAGCGGAACGCTTATCCCAAATTGAATACAGTCTTATCTGTTGTTTGTAGATCAGTGATGGTTAGGACTGTCTATTTAACAACCCTGCTAAGCACCCTGGCTGACGCACTCTAATGCTGCTAATACTCAGTCAGCTAATAGAGGACTTCCTAGTAAATACAAGATGATCTACAGACAAGATTCTCTACAGACTTCCTAGTAAATACAAGATGATCTACAGACAAGATTCTCTACAGACTTCCTAGTAAATACAAGATTCTCTACAGACTTCCTAGTAAATACAAGATGATCTACAGACAAGATTCTCTACAGACTTCCTAGTAAATACAAGATTCTCTACAGACTTCCTAGTAAATACAAGATGATCTACAGACAAGATTCTTTACAGACTTCCTAGTAAATACAAGATGATCTACAGACAAGATTCTCTACAGACTTCCTAGTAAATACAAGATGATCTACAGACAAGATTCTCTACAGACTTCCTAGTAAATACAAGATGATCTACAGACAAGATTCTCTACAGACTTCCTAGTAAATACAAGATGATCTACAGACAAGATTCTCTACAGACTTCCTAGTAAATACAAGATTCTCTACAGACTTCCTAGTAAATACAAGATGATCTACAGACAAGATTCTCTACAGACAAGATTCTCTACAGACAAGATTCTCTACAGACTTCCTAGTAAATACAAGATGATCTACAGACAAGATTCTCTACAGACTTCCTAGTAAATACAAGATGATCTCTACAGACAAGATTCTCTGACAGACAAGATTCTCTACAGACAAGAAATCTGATCTACAGACAAGATTCTCTACAGACAAGATTCTCTACAGACTTCCTAGTAAATACAAGATTCTCTACAGACAAGATTCTCTTCCTAGTAAATACAAGATGATCTACAGACAAGATTCTCTACAGACTTCCTAGTAAATACAAGATGATCTACAGACAAGATTCTCTACAGACAAGATGATCTACAGACAAGATTCTCAGCAGACTTCCTAGTAAATACAATGCTTCCTAGTCATTCAATACTAGTCAGTGAATAGATCAGTAAATAAAGACTGAAGAGCCAGTAATACGCTGGTTTAAGACGCACTGATATCAATATCTCTGCCTTGACTATCAACAACAACTAACAGCATGTCTCTAACAACCACAGAATAAGAAGACTCCCTACGACTAACAGCATGTCTCTAACAACCACAGAAGAAGAAGACTCCCTACGACTAACAGCATGTCTCTAACAACCACAGAAGAAGAAGACTCCCTACGACTAACAGCATGTCTCTAACAACCACAGAAGAAGAAGACTCCCTACGACTAACAGTGTGTCTCTAACAACCACAGAAGAAGAAGACTCCCTACGACTAACAGTATGTCTCTAACAACCACAGAAGAAGAAGACTCCCTACGACTAACAGCGTGTCTCTAACAACCACAGAAGAAGACTCCCTACGACTAACAGTATGTCTCTAACCACCACAGAAGAAGAAGACTCCCTATGACTAACAGCATGTCTCTAACAACCACAGAAGAAGAAGACTCCCTACGACTAACAGCGTGTCTCTAACAACCACAGAAGAAGAAGACTCCCTACGACTAACAGCATGTCTTTAACAACCACAGAAGAAGAAGACTCCCTACGACTAACAGCATGTCTCTAACAACCACAGAAGAAGACTCCCTACGACTAACAGCATGTCTCTAACAACCACAGAAGAAGAAGACTCCGTACGACTAACAGCATGTCTCTAACAACCACAGAAGAAGACTCCCTATGACTAACAACCACAGAAGAAGAAGACTCCCTATGACTAACAGCATGTCTCTAACAACCACAGAAGAAGAAGGCTCCCTACGACTAACAGCATGTCTTTAACAACCACAGAAGAAGAAGACTCCCTACGACTAACAGCATGTCTCTAACAACCACAGAAGAAGAAGACCTGCCTCTTTACAGCATGTTGTAACAACCACAGTTATAGAATTCATACGACTAACAGTTGTTCTAACAACCACAGAAGAAAAGACTCATATAAACATAGTCTAATAAATAGAAGAAGTTTTATCCTCTAACAACCACAGAAGAAGACTCCCTCATTGGCCTGTAAACCACAGAAGAAGAAGACTACATTCAGAGAAAGAGGGACAACCACAGAAGAAGAAGACTCTGTCTTCCCGTTTCTGATCGGGCAGCAAAGCATGTTGGATAACAACCACAGAAGGGGGTCTGTAAAGACAGAAGAAGAAGACTACACAGATGTCTCTAACAACCAGACAAGACTCGTTACCACAGAAGAAGGGGACCTCCTCTTTACATTGTCTCCTTGGAGACCAGCACCTGCAGGGCGTGGGTCAGGTCTATGTCCGAGAGGGTACAGTCTCTATGGAAACATAGAAATATAGTGATGCTACAGTCTCTATGGAAACAGAGAAATATAGTGATGCTACAGTCTCTATGGAAACACAGAAAGATAGTGATGCTACAGTCTCTATGGAAACACAGAAATATAGGGATGCTGCAGTCTCTATGGAAACAGAGAAAGATAGTGAATCTACAGTCTCTATGGAAACAGAGAAAGATAGTGAATCTACAGTCTCTATGGAAACACAGAAAGATAGTGAATCTACAGTCTCTATGGAAACACAGAAATATAGTGATGCTACAGTCTCTATGGAAACACAGAAATATAGTGATGCTACAGTCTCTATGGAAACACAGAAATATAGTGATGCTACAGTCTCTATGGAAACACAGAAAGATAGTGAATCTACAGTCTCTATGGAAACACAGAAATATAGTGATGCTACAGTCTCTATGGAAACACAGAAATATAGTGATGCTACAGTCTCTATGGAAACACAGAAATATAGTGATGCTACAGTCTCTATGGAAACACAGAAATATAGTGATGCTACAGTCTCTATGGAAACACAGAAATATAGGGATGCTACAGTCTCTATGGAAACACAGAAATATAGGGATGCTATAGTCTCTATGGAAACACAGAAATATAGTGAAGAGACACATAGAGGTATATAGAGAGGTACACTGCTCAAAAAAATAAAGGGAACACTAAAATAACACATCCTAGATCTGAATGAATTAAATATTCTTATTAAACACTTTTCTCTTACATAGTTGAATGTGCTGACAACAAAAATCACACAAAAATTATCAATGGAAATCAAATTTATCAACCCATGGAGGTCTGGATTTGGAGTCACACTCAAAATTAAAGTGGAAAACCACACTACAGGCTGATCCAACTTTGATGTGATGTTCTTAAAACAAGTCAAAATGAGGCTCAGTAGTGTGTGTGTCCTCCACGTGCCTGTATGACCTCCCTACAGAGCCTGGGCATGGTCCTGATGAGGTGGCGGATGGTCTCCTGAGGGTTTCTCCTCCCAGACCTGGACTAAAGCATCTGCCAACTCCTGGACAGTCTGTGGTGCAACAGACTGTTGGTGGATGGAGCGAGACATGATGTCCCAGATGTGCTCAATTGGATTCAGGTCTGGGGAACGGGCGGGCCAGTCCATAGCATCAATGCCTTCCTCTTGCAGGAACTGCTGACACACTCCAGCCACATGAGGTCTAGCATTGTCTTCCATTAGGAGGAACCAAGGGCCAACCGCAATCAATCAGTGTTGCTTCCTAAGTGGACAGTTTGATTTCACAGAAGTGTGATTGACTTGCAGTTACATTGTGTTGTTTAAGTGTTCCCTTTATTTTTTTGAGCAGTGTATATATAGCCTGGAACCAAACACGGCCGTTGGTGTAATGACACAACAGTGATAGGAGAGGAAATCCCTTTCTAGAACCTTTGAAAGATCTGGAACTCTGACCCTTGTTCTTCTCCCTCCATATGGACCAGCCCAGAGAAGGAGTTCTAGAACACAACGGAACAGTAGAACACGTCAACAAGGTTCTACATTTATACAGTTCAGAACTTCCATAGACCATTAGTAACAACACACAGGCGTGGGAATGGAGGAAAGTCACTCTGGGAACCCACTAAGGGAAAATCCTTGAATTAAAATGACAAAATGTTCAAATAATTACACTGGTTCCACCCCCAGATTTCCTTCCATTTCCAGCAATGTCCTGAAAACACAACACTAGCCTGGTAAATCCAAATTTTTAAAGTGCTTCTCAGTCTGGCCTCCAGCCGATAAACGGGATTTGAAATGAGACTGAAAATGGCTGGTCCAATCAGCGTTCGCCCAGAAACAATGGGAGCATTTACGACCAAAACCAGACCAATAAGCGACGTAAAGAAATAGTAAAAAGCAGAGATCATGCTGGACCCACCCAGCTAAAACAATACTGCAGTCTACTAAGAAGAAACAATACTGCAGTCTACTAAGAAGAAACAATACTGCAGTCAACTACGAAGAAACAATACTGCAGTCTACTAAGAAGAAACAATACTGCAGTCAACTAAGAAGAAACAATAATGCAGTCAACTACGAAGAAACAATACTGCAGTCAACTACGAAGAAACAATACTGCAGTCAACTACGAAGAAACAATACTGCAGTCAATTAAGAAGAAACAATACTGCAGTCTACTAAGAAGAAACAATACTGCAGTCAACTACGAAGAAACAATACTGCAGTCAACTACGAAGAAACAATACTGCAGTCAACTACGAAGAAACAATACTGCAGTCAACTAAGAAGAAACAATACTGCAGTCAACTACGAAGAAACAATACTGCAGTCAACTACGAAGAAACAATACTGCAGTCAACTAAGAAGAAACAATACTGCAGTCAACTAAGAAGAATCAATACTGTAGTCAACTAAGAAGAAACAATACTGCAGTCAACTACGAAGAAACAATACTGCAGTCAACTAAGAAGAAACAATACTGCAGTCAACTACGAAGAAACAATACTGCAGTCAACTAAGAAGAAACAATACTGCAGTCAACTAAGAAGAAACAATACTGCAGTCTACTAAGAAGAAACAATACTGCAGTCAACTAAGAAGAAACAATACTGCAGTCAACTACGAAGAAACAATACTGCAGTCAACTAAGAAGAAACAATACTGCAGTCTACTAAGAAGAAACAATACTGCAGTCAACTAAGAAACAATACTGCAGTCTACTAAGAAGAAACAATACTGCAGTCAACTAAGAATAAACAATACTGCAGTCAACTAAGAAGAAACAATACTGCAGTCTACTAAGAAGAAACAATACTGCAGTCTACTAAGAAGAAACAATACTGCAGTCTACTAAGAAGAAACAATACTGCAGTCAACTAAGAAGAAACAATACTGCAGTCTACTAAGAAGAAACAATACTGCAGTCAACTAAGAAGAAACAATACTGCAGTCAACTAAGAAGAAACAATACTGCAGTCTACTAAGAAGAAACAATACTGCAGTCTACTAAGAAGAAACAATACTGCAGTCAACTAAGAAGAAACAATACTGCAGTCTACTAAGAAGAAACAATACTGCAGTCAACTAAGAATAAACAATACTGCAGTCTACTAAGAATAAACAATACTGCAGTCTACTAAGAATAAACAATACTGCAGTCTACTAAGAATAAACAATACTGCAGTCTACTAAGAAGAAACAATACTGCAGTCTACTAAGAATAAACAAACATTATAATCCAGGAAGTTATGTCTTGTGTTTTATAAATCAGAGTAACTGAAAGCTTCAGAGAAAATAAAAACATTAAACTACTGTTGCTTCTCACCGACACGTTTACACTTTCATCCTCCTGGTATAGTTGGGAAAGTTTAGACTTTCATCCTCCTGGTATAGTTGGGAAAGTTTAGACTTTCATCCCCCTGGTATAGTTGGGAAAGTTTAGACTTTCATCCTCCCGGTATAGTTGGGAAAGTTTAGACTTTCATCCTCCCGGTATAGTTGGGAAAGTTTAGACTTTCATCCTCCTGGTATAGTTGGGAAAGTTTAGACTTTCATCCTCCTGGTATAGTTGGGAAAGTTTAGACTTTCATCCTCCTGGTATAGTTGGGAAAGTTTAGACTTTCATCCTCCCGGTATAGTTGGGAAAGTTTAGACTTTCATCCTCCCGGTATAGTTGGGAAAGTTTAGACTTTAGACCTTAGACATCAAGTTATTATATTGATTTATCAACCTATCTGATCATTATTTCAGACCTGCATGGTAGGGGTTAGGAGATAGGGGTTAGGAGCTAGTGTTTAGGGGTTAGGAGCTAGTGTTTAGGGGTTAGGAGCTAGTGGTCAGGGGTTAGGAGATAGTGTTTAGCGGTTAGGAGCTCGTGTTTAGGAGCTAGTGGTTAGGGGTTAATATCTAGTGTTTAGCAGTTAGGAGCTAGTGTTTAGGGGCTAGGAGCTCGTGTTTAGGGGTAGGAGCTAGTGGTCAGGGGTTAGGAGAAAGTGGTTAGGAGCTAGTGTTTAGGGGCTTATGGTTTGGGGTTAATATCTAGTGTTTAGGGGCTAGGAGCTCGTGTTTAGGAGCTAGTGGTTAGGGGCTAGGAGCTTATGGTTATGAAATAGTGGTTACAGTTTAGGGGTAAGGAGCTAGGGGTTAGTTGTTAGGGGTTAGGAGCTAAGGGTTAGGGGTTAAGATCTAGTGGTTAGGGGTTAGGAGATAGTGGTTAGTGTTTAGGAGCTAGTGGTTAGGAGCTAGTGGTTAGGGGTTAGGAGTCATAGGGTTAGGGGCATAGGTCTAGGGGTTAGGGGGTTAGGGGTTAGAGGTTAGGGGCTAGGAGTTATGGGTTAGGGGACTAGACCTAGGGGTTAGGTGCTAGGGGTTAGGAGCTAGTGGTTAGGAGCTAGGGGTTAGGAGCTATAGGTTAGGAGCTCGGGGTTAGGAGCTAGTGGTTAGGAGCTAGGGGTTAGGAGCTAGGGGTTAGGGGCTAGGGGTTAGGAGCTAGGGATTAGGAGCTAGTGGTTAGGAGCTAGGGGTTAGGTGCTAGCGGTTAGGAGCTAGGGGTTTGGAGCTAGTGGTTAAGAGCTAGGGGTTAGGTGCTAGGGGTTCGGTGCTAGGGGTTAGGAGATAGGGGTTAGAAGCTAGTGGTTAGGGGTTAGGGGTCGGCAGAGTTGTCTTAGAATAGAAACAGTAATTTCTCTCAAACTGTCACTGTAATAGGGAGACTGTCTATCATAAAGAACAGGATATGACATCATAGTGGTAGTTACCTTAGGTCTGTCCCTGGCGATGAAAATGGTACAGTATTGAGCCCGTGCGAAAGGCAGGATGGTGGCGGCCATCTTGCCCAGGAGATTCTCCATCGACTTCTGTTCCTCTGACAGCAGCCTGGCCAGGGTCAACAACACCTGAGAGAGAGGGAGAGAGACAGACACACACACACACACACACACACACACACACACACACACACACACACACACACACACACACACACACACACACACACACACACACACACACACACACACACACACACACACACACACACACACACACGTGAAGAGATATACAGTGCCTTGCGAAAGTATTCGGCCCCCTTGAACTTTGCGACCTTTTGCCACATTTCAGGCTTCAAACATAAAGATATAAAACTGTATTTGTTTTGTGAAGAATCAACAATAAGTGGGACACAATCATGAAGTGGAACAACATTTATTGGATATTTCAAACTTTTTTAACAAATCAAAAACTGAAAAATTGGGCGTGCAAAATTATTCAGCCCCTTTACTTTCAGTGCAGCAAACTCTCTCCAGAAGTTCAGTGAGGATCTCTGAATGATCCAATGTTGACCTAAATGACTAATGATGATAAATACAATCCACCTGTGTGTAATCAAGTCTCCGTATAAATGCACCTGCACTGTGATAGTCTCAGAGGTCCGTTAAAAGCGCAGAGAGCATCATGAAGAACAAGGAACACACCAGGCAGGTCCGAGATACTGTTGTGAAGAAGTTTAAAGCCTGATTTAGATACAAAAATATTTCCCAAGCTTTAAACATTCCAAGGAGCACTGTGCAAGCGATAATATTGAAATGGAAGGAGTATCAGACCACTGCAAATCTACCAAGACCTGGCCGTCCCTCTAAACTTTCAGCTCATACAAGGAGAAGACTAATCAGAGATGCAGCCAAGAGGCCCATGATCACTCTGGATGAACTGCAGAGATCTACAGCTGAGGTGGGAGACTCTGTCCATAGGACAACAATCAGTCGTATATTGCACAAATCTGGCCTTTATGGAAGAGTGGCAAGAAGAAAGCCATTTCTTAAAGATATCCATAAAAAGTGTTGTTTAAAGTTTGCCACAAGCCACCTGGGAGACACACCAAACATGTGGAAGAAGGTGCTCTGGTCAGATGAAACCAAAATTGAACTTTCTGGCAACAATGCAAAACATTATGTTTGGCGTAAAAGCAACACAGCTCATCACCCTGAACACACCATCCCCACTGTCAAACATGGTGGTGGCAGAATCATGGTTTGGGCCTGCTTTTCTTCAGCAGGGACAGGGAAGATTATTAAAATTGATGGGAAGATGGATGGAGCCAAATACAGGACCATTCTGGACGAAAACCTGATGGAGTCTGCAAAGACCTGAGACTGGGACGGAGATTTGTCTTCCAACAAGACAATGATCCAAAACATAAAGCAAAATCTACAATGGAATGTTTCAAAAATAAACCTATCCAGGTGTTAGAATGGCCAAGTCAAAGTCCAGACCTGAATCCAATCGAGAATCTGTGGAAAGAACTGAAAACTGCTGTTCACAAATGCTCTCCATCCAACCTCACTGAGCTCAAACTGTTTTGCAAGGAGGAATGGGAAAAGAATGTGCAAAACTGATAGAGACATACCCCAAGCGACTTACAGCTGTAATCGCAGCAAAAGGTGGCGCTACAAAGTATTAACTTAAGGGGCTGAATAATTTTGCACGGCCAATTTTTCAGTTTTTGATTTGTTAAAAAAGTTTGAAATATCCAATAAATGTCGTTCCACTTCATGATTGTGTCCCACTTGTTGTTGATTCGTCACAAAAAATACAGTTTTATATCTTTATGTTTGAAGCCTGAAATGTGGCAAAAGGTCGCAAAGTTCAAGGGGGCCGAATACTTTCGCAAGGCACTGTAACACGATGGTCGATTGATGATTGATTGATTGATTGATTGATTGATTGATTGATTGATTGATTGATTGATTTCTAGCTACCTGGCATCGGTTGGCTTCTTGTCTGGAACTCTCAAACAGCTGAACATTGTCCAGGACCAGCCCGAGCAGACCCATGTGACAGGCCAGGACCTATCACAGAGCAGATGCACACATTAACAGCCAATCACTGGTCAGAGTTACTCATCAACAGCCTATCACTGGTCAGAGTTACTCATCAACAGCCAATCACTGGTCAGAGTTACTCATCAACAGCCTATCACTGGTCAGAGTCACACATCAACAGCCAATCACTGGTCAGAGTTACTCATCAACAGCCTATCACTGGTCAGAGTTACTCATCAACAGCCAATCACTGGTCAGAGTTACTCATCAACAGCAAATCACTGGTCAGAGTCACTCATCATCAGCCAATCACTGGTCAGAGTTACTCATCAACAGCCTATCACTGGTCAGAGTTACTCATCAACAGCCAATCACTGGTCAGAGTTACACATCAACAGCCAATCACTGGATAATTCGCTTCAACAAGCCGATCATACTAGAGGTTCACCCACTAACAGCCAATTATACTACAGTTCATACTATTGTTAAACAGCCAATAACAGACAGACAGACAGACAGACAGACAGACAGACAGACAGACAGACAGACAGACAGACAGACAGACAGACAGACAGACAGACAGACAGACAGCAGCCTTCATTAGGCTACATGACAGACAGACAGACAGACCTTCTCATCCTGGTCTGTGAACAGAGAACCCTGGACATCATCACTGATCCTCTTGTTCAGCACCAGAGCTGCTCCTATAACCTAGAGAGAGATAGAGAGAGAGAGGGGGGGGAGAGAGAGAGAGAGAGAGAGAGAGAGAGAGAGAGAGAGAGAGAGAGAGAGAGGGGGAGAGAGAGAGAGAGAGAGAGAGAGAGAGAGAGAGAGAGAGAGAGAGAGAGAGAGAGAGAGAGAGAGAGGGAGAGAGAGAGAGAGAGAGAGAGAGAGAGAGAGAGAGAGAGAGGGGAGAGAGAGAGAGGGGGAGAGAGAGGGGGGAGAAAGAGACAGAAGAATTGGAATTAGCCTGAACCTTGATGAGATATTATGTATCCCAAATGGCACCCAATTTGCTATATAGTATACTACTTCTGCCTAGAATGGTCTGAGGGAATAGGGTACACTACTTCTGTCTAGAATGGTCTGAGGGGAATAGGGAACACTACTTCTGTCTAGAATGGTCTGAGGGGAATAGGGTGTCTAGAAGGATCTGAGGGGAATAGGGTACACTACTTCTGTCTAGAATGGTCTGAGGGAATAGGGAACACTACTTCTGTCTAGAATGGTCTGAGGGGAATAGGGTACACTACTTCTGTCTAGAATGGTCTGAGGGAATAGGGTACACTACTTCTGTCTAGAATGGTCTGAGGGGAATAGGGTACACTACTTCTGTCTAGAATGGTCTGAGGGGAATAGGGGAACACTACTTCTGTCTGGAATGTTCTGAGGGAATAGGGTACACTACTTCTGTCTAGAATGGTCTGAGGGGAATAGGGTGTCTAGAATGGTCTGAGGGGAATAGGGTACACTACTTCTGTCTAGAATGGTCTGAGGGGAATAGGGTGTCTAGAATGGTCTGAGGGGAATAGGGTGTCTAGAATGGTCTGAGGGGAATAGGGTGTCTAGAATGGTCTGAGGGGAATAGGGTGTCTAGAATGGTCTGAGGGGAATAGGGTGTCTAGAATGGTCTGAGGGGAATAGGGTACACTACTTCTGTCTAGAATGGTCTGAGGGGAATAGGGTATACTACTTCTGTCTAGAATGGTCTGAGGGGAATAGGGTGTCTAGAATGGTCTGAGGGGAATAGAGTGTCTAGAATGGTCTGAGGGGAATAGGGTGTCTAGAATGGTCTGAGGGGAATAGGGTGTCTAGAATGGTCTGAGGGGAATAGGGTGTCTAGAATGGTCTGAGAGGAATAGGGTGTCTAGAATGGTCTGAGGGGAATAGGGTGTCTAGAATGGTCTGAGGAGAATAGGGTGTCTAGAATGGTCTGAGGGAATAGGGTACACTACTTCTGTCTAGAATGGTCTGAGGGGAATAGGGTGTCTAGAATGGTCTGAGGGGAATAGGGTGTCTAGAATGGTCTGAGGGGAATAGGGTACACTACTTCTGTCTAGAATGGTCTGAGTGGAATAGGTTGTCTAGAATGGTCTGAGGGGAATTGGTGTCTAGAATGGTCTGAGGGGAATAGGGTGTCTAGAATGGTCTGAGGGGAATAGGGTGTCTAGAATGGTCTGAGGGGAATAGGGTGTCTAGAATGGTCTGAGGGAATAGGGTGTCTAGAATGGTCTGAGGGGAATAGGGTACCATTTGGGAGGTCTCCGTGATGCTCACCTCCTGTCTACTGTTCTTAATCGGGACACTCAGGACACTCTTGAAGCCTGCCGTCTGGTCCTCGTCTGTGGTGAACCTGGGGTCCTGGAGGAGAGACACAACAAAACTTTTCATTTTTACATTTATTTTACATTTATTTAGTAGATCGTCCACTCAGTAACATCCTCCCCCCCTCCTCCCCCTCCTCCCCCTCCTCAACCGACCACCCCTCCCCCCACCTCCCCTCTACCTGAGGTAAACCACTGAGAGGAGACCCAGACCGTCCCCCCCTCCCCCACCTCCCCTCTACCTGAGGTAAACCACTGAGAGGAGACCCAGACCGTCCCCCTCCTCCCCCACCTCCCCTCTACCTGAGGTAAACCACTGAGAGGAGACCCAGACCTTCCCCCTCCTCCCCCCACCTCCCCTCTACCTAAGGTAAACCACTGAGAGGAGACCCAGACCGTCCCCCTCCTCCCCCCTCCTCCCCCCTCCTCACCTCTACCTGAGGTAAACCACTGAGAGGAGACCCAGACCTTCCCCCTCCTCCCCCACCTCCCCTCTACCTAAGGTAAACCACTGAGAGGAGACCCAGACCGTCCTCCTCCTCCCCCCTCCTCCCCTCTACCTGAGGTAAACCACTCAGAGGAGACCCAGACCGTCCTCCTCCTCCCCCCTCCTCCCCTCTACCTGAGGTAAACCACTGAGAGAGGAAGAGGGAGGAGGAGGAGGGAGGAGACCCAGACCGTCCCCCTCCTCCCCCCACCTCCCCCACCTGAGGTAAACCACTGAGAGGAGACCCAGACCGCCCCCCTCCTCCCCCCCACCTCCCCTCTACCTGAGGTAAACCACTGAGAGGAGACCCAGACCGTCCTCCTCCCCCCACCTCCCCTCTACCTGAGATAAACCACTGAGAGGAGACACAGACCGTCCCCCTCCTCCCCCCACCTCCCCTCTACCTGAGGTAAACCACTGAGAGGAGACCCAGACCATCCCCCTCCTCCCCCCACCTCCCCTCTACCTGAGGTAAACCACTGAGAGAGGAGGAGGGAGGAGGAGGAGGGAGTAGGACATAGACCGTCCCCAGCTGGGGATTAGTTCTGATAAGTTACACTGATCTCTGGTTCATCAGGTTGAAATGACAGAGGAAGGAGAGAGGAAGGAGGAGTTCCCCCCTGTCTGTCTGTCTGTCTGTCTGTCTGTCTGTCTGTCACGTAGCCTAAAAACCTAAGAAAGAAATTGAGAAACCTGTCCAACTAAAACCATGAAAACCTGAGTCTACGCCTTCACTACGGTGAATCACTAAAACAATACAGAAATACACTACGGAAAAAGAAGGAACAGCACGTCAGAAATCAGCTCAATGTAATTGAAGAATCCAACCACTTCTGGGAAAACTGGAAAACGCAACATTTGACATTTTAGTCATTTATCAGACTCTCTCATCCAGAGAGATTTACAGTAGTGAGTCATTTATCAGACTCTCTCACCCAGAGATATTTACAGTAGTGAGTCATTTATCAGACTCTCTCACCCAGAGAGATTTACAGTAGTGAGTCATTTATCAGACTCTCTCACCCAGAGATATTTACAGTAGTGACTCATTTATCAGACTCTCTCACCCAGAGAGATTTACAGTAGTGAGTCATTTATCAGACTCTCTCACCCAGAGAGATTTACAGTAGTGAGTCATTTATCAGACTCTCTCACCCAGAGAGATTTACAGTAGTGAGTCATTTATCAGACTCTCTCACCCAGAGAGATTTACAGTAGTGAGTCATTTATCAGACTCTCTCACCCAGAGAGATTTACAGTAGTGAGTCATTTATCCGACTCTCTCATCCAGAGAGATTTACAGTAGTGAGTCATTTATCAGACTCTCTCACCCAGAGAGATTTACAGTAGTGAGTCATTTATCAGACTCTCTCACCCAGAGAGATTTACAGTAGTGAGTCATTTATCAGACTCTCTCACCCAGAGAGATTTACAGTAGTGAGTCATTTATCAGACTCTCTCACCCAGAGAGATTTACAGTAGTGAGTCATTTATCAGACTCTCTCACCCAGAGAGATTTACAGTAGTGAGTCATTTATCAGACTCTCTCACCCAGAGAGATTTACAGTAGTGAGTCATTTATCAGACTCTCTCACCCAGAGAGATTTACAGTAGTGAGTCATTTATCAGACTCTCTCACCCAGAGAGATTTACAGTAGTGAGTGTAGACATGATCAAACACAAATCTTAGAATCAACTATTAAAGACGACCAGAACCCACTGGATTCCAGAACAAACTGGATTCCAGAACCCACTGGATTCCAGAACCCACTAGGTTCTCCAATTACCTTGAATGAACTACAGGACAAAAATACAAACCCTCCAACCCAAAAAGGCCTGTGGTGTTGATGGTATCCTCAATGAAATGATAAAATATACAGACAACAAATTCCAATAGGCTATACTGAAACTCTTTAACATCATCCTCAGCTCTGGCATCTTCCCCAATATTTGGAACCAAGGACTGATCACCCCAATCCACAAAAGTGGAGACAAATTTGACCCCAATAACTACCGTGGAATATGCGTCAACAGTAACCAGTAACCAAATGTCAAATTGTCTTTTTACCAAATTACCGTACGACAGACCACGTATTCACCCTAAATGAGAACCAAACAAACCAAAATAAAGGCAAAGTCTTCTCATGCTTTGTCGATTTAAAAAAGCTTTAGACTCAATCTGGGATGAGGATCTGCTATACAAATGGACGGAAAGTGGAAAGCTTTGACTATGTACAGACTCAGTGAGCAGAGCCTTGCTATTGAGAAAGGCCGCCGTAGGCAGACATGGCTCTCAAGAGAAGACAGGCTATGTGCAACACTGCCCACAAAATGAGGTGGAAACTGAGCTGCACTTCCTAACCTCCTGCCCAATGTATGACCATATTAGAGACATATTTCCCTCAGATTACACAGACCCACAACGAATTCGAAAAGCAAACCCGATCTTGATAAACTCCCATATCTACTGGGTGAAATTCCACAGTGTGCCATCACAGCAGCAAGATGTGTGACCTGTTGCCACGAGAAAAGGGCAACCAGTGAAGAACAAACACCGTTGTAAATACAACCCATATTTATGCTTATTTATTTATTCTCCCTTTTGTCCTTTAACTATTCGCACTTCGTTACAATACTGTATATATATATAATATGTATATAATTTGACATTTGAAATGTCTTTATTATTGTGTAACTTTTGTGAGTCTAATGTTTACTGTTAATTTTATTGTTTATTTCACAATTTTATCTATTTCACTCCCATACAAATAAAGCCCATTGAATTGAGAAGTAGACATTGTTTACCTCACAGACGTCTCCTGTCATGTTCATGGGCATCCCTGTGGCAACTACATATCCCAGGATGCCCTTCACCAGCTCCTGGTGGGCATGTTTGCTGGAAGACTCTTCCCTCTCGCAGCCCGGCGTCGTCAGGGAAACCACCTGGACCAATCCCTTACATCCATCCTGGTCCTGGAGGAACAACAGAAAGAATCAATGAATCAATCAACTAATCAATGAATCAACCAACCAATCATCAAGCCAATCAACCAGCCAATCAATCAACCAACCAATCAATCAACCAGCCAATCAATGAATCAGTCAACCAGCTATAACGAGCTAACAGCAGTAGTACCTGTCGGAGCAGAGACAGAGAGCAGCGTTCTGCCCACACCACCTCTATAGCATGTTGCAGGGCCCCTGGCAGAGCTCCGCCACAGAGCCTATCCTCCCAGAGCCTCCAGCCAGTATCTTCATCATCCAGTCACAGCCCTCACCTCGCCCACAGGGCTCACCTCGCCCACAGGGCTCAGCTCGCCCACAAGGCTCACCTCGCCCACAGGATCTAGTCCTCCTCGGAGAGCGGGGTGAAGAGCGAGGTGAGGAGCGGGGTGAGCTGGGGGAGTGGGGGCAGCGAAGGGAGCGAGAAGAAACGGAGAAGTGGGGGAGCGAGGGGTACGGGGGAGCAACTGCCCGCCTTCTCTAGGAGGAGGGGGTCACCCCCTGGGGGGTGGAAAGGGTAGAGGTCTGGTGAGGGTGGGGTTGGGGCAGGGAGGGGATGGAGGTGGAGATCCGGAGGGAGGGGCTGGACAGGGGAAGGAGTCCCGGCCGCGGCCCAGGAGGAGCATGCTGGAGCTGGGGTCGGACGGAGACCTGCTGGGCCCTCTGGAGGTCTGAGGAGAGGGGTAGCGTCTCCACGAACCAGCCTCCCACCATCTCCCTGACACACACACACACACACACACACACACACACACACACACACACACACACACACACACACACACACACACACACAGTGTATCTTAATGCCAGCACTACATAGCTGTACCCATGTATCAACTCATCATCAAACCATTAATTAGTGGAATCAGGTGTGTAGTGCTAGGGCAAAATACCAGGATGTAGATACACTGCCCTATGTAGAGCTCTATTTAGACCAGGATGAAGATACACTGCCCTATATAGAGCACTATTTAGACCAGGATGGAGAAACACTGCCCTATATAGAGCTCTATTTAGACCAGGATGAAGAAACACTACCCTACTGTATATAGAGCACTATTTAGACCAGGATGAAGAAACACTGCCCTATATAGAGCACTATTTAGACCAGGATGAATAAACACTGCCCTATATAGAGCACTATTTAGACCAGGATGAGGAAACACTGCCCTATATAGAGCACTATTTAGACCAGGATGAGGAAACACTGCCCTATATAGAGCACTATTTAGACCAGGATGAATAAACACTGCCCTATATAGAGCACTATTTAGACCAGGATGAATAAACACTGCCCTATATAGATCACTATTTAGACCAGGATGGAGAAACACTGCCCTATATAGAGCACTATTTGGACCAGGATGAGGAAACATTGCCCTATATAGAGCACTATTTGGACCAGGATGAGGAAACACTGCCCTATATAGAGCACTATTTGGACCAGGATGAAGAAACCCTGACCTATATAGAGAACTATTTGACCAGGATGAGGAAACACTGCCCTATATAGAGCACTATTTAGACCAGGATGAGGAAACACTGCCCTATATAGAGCACTATTTAGACCAGGATGAATAAACACTGCCTTATATAGAGCACTATTTAGACCAGGATGAGGAAACACTACCCTACTGTATATAGAGCACTATTTAGACCAGGATGAGGAAACACTGCCCTATATAGAGCACTATTTAGACCAGGATGAAGAAACACTGCCCTATATAGAGCACTATTTAGACCAGGATAAAGAAACACTGCCCTATATAGAGCACTATTTAGACCAGGATGAGGAAACACTGCCCTATATAGAGCACTATTTGGACCAGGATGAAGATACACTGCCCTATATAGAGCACTATTTAGACCAGGATGAGGAAACACTGCCCTATATAGAGCACTATTTGGACCAGGATGAGGAAACACTACCCTATATAGAGCACTATTTAGACCAGGATGAGGAAACACTGCCCTATATAGAGCACTATTTGGACCAGGATGAGGAAACACTGCCCTATATAGAGCACTATTCTGACCAGGATGAGGAAACACTACCCTATATAGAGCACTATTTAGACCAGGATGAGGAAACACTGCCCTATATAGAGCACTATTTGGACCAGGATGACGAAACACTGCCCTATATAGAGCACTATTCTGACCAGGATGAGGAAACACTGCCCTATATAGAGCACTATTCTGACCAGGATGAGGAAACACTGCCCTATATAGAGCACTATTTAGACCAGGATGAAGAAACACTGCCCTATATAGAGCACTATTTAGACCAGGATGAAGAAACACTGCCCTATATAGAGCACTATTTAGACCAGGATGAAGAAACACTGCCCTATATAGAGCTATATTTTGATGAAGACCAGGATGAAGAAACACTGCCCTATATAGAGCACTATTTAGACCAGGATGAAGAAACACTGCCCTATATAGAGCTATATTTTGATGAAGACCAGGATGAAGAAACACTGCCCTATATAGAGCACTATTTAGACCAGGATGAAGAAACACTGCCCTATATAGAGCTATATTTTGATGAAGACCAGGATGAAGAAACACTGCCCTATATAGAGCACTATTTAGACCAGGATGAAGAAACACTGCCCTATATAGAGCACTATTTGGACCAGGATGAAGAAACACTGCCCTATATAGAGCACTATTTAGACCAGGATGAAGAAACACTGCCCTATATAGAGCTATATTTTGATGAAGACCAGGATGAAGAAACACTGCCCTATATAGAGCACTATTTGGACCAGGATGAGGAAACACTGCCCAATATAGAGCACTATTTAGACCAGGATGAGGAAACATTGCCCTATATAGAGCACTATTTAGACCAGGATGAAGAAAGACTGCCCTATATAGAGCACTATTTAGACCAGGATGAAGAAACACTGCCCTATATAGAGCTATATTTTGATGAAGACCAGGATGAAGAAACACTGCCCTATATAGAGCACTATTTAGACCAGGATGAAGAAACACTGCCCTATATAGAGCTATATTTTGATGAAGACCAGGATGAAGAAACACTGCCCTATATAGAGCACTATTTGGACCAGGATGAGGAAACACTGCCCTATATAGAGCTATATTTTGATGAAGACCAGGATGAAGAAACACTGCCCTATATAGAGCACTATTTGGACCAGGATAAATAAACACACTTTCAACATCTCATCAAGGTCTTACCTGGACGAATGATCATCCAGCCAAACCTCCACCCTGTCGCTGTCCACTCCGCTCCCGAACCCCCATCGGTGCGTCTTGGTCCGACGGCTCCACAGCGGCGAGAAAAACCAACCGGCGCTGGTCACCGCGGGTTGTTCCCTTCCGCCCGGGCAGGGAGAGTCGAAAGGAGAGGACGTGTCGGGAGTCACTCCATCCGAGGCCATCTGCTCCTGCAGCGGTTCGGACTGGAGGCAGGGCATGCCGTCCGACAAGTAGCTTGAAAACAGGTCCCTTAAACTCAGTTTGAGCGACGGGAGGCCACCTCCATTATTTAACAGAGCCGTTCGGAATCAGACTGAGAACAACGTGGAGCAGAGGGAGTCTTGAGCCTACAGAGCACGCTCACGATTAGAGAGACAGAGACAGAGACAGTCACCGCTTTCAGAGCTCACCCATTATCCTATCAGCTATTGGAGAACCCCAGAGGGAGATATATTTAGGTTAACCTAATCCTGGAGGCCTTGATTTAATGCCGCGAGCTGGCATCGCCCAGGTGATTTATTCGGTAGGAACATTCAAGGAACGGATTAGAGGCCAATTTGGAGCTGGGACTATTAAGGACACTGAACCCCCAGGGTTCCCGAGCCAGGCTTGGAATCCCTCCCAGTGGTCCTCCCTCTCTCCCCTTCCTCTCCATGTTGGTCCTCCCTCTCCCCTTCCTCTCCATGTTGGTCCTCCCTCTCTCCCCTTCCTCTCCATGTTGGTCCTCCCTCTCTCCCCTTCCTCTCCATGTTGGTCCTCCCTCTCTCCCCTTCCTCTCCATGTTGGTCCTCCCTCTCTCCCTCCCCCTCTATGACTTCCCTCTCTCCCCCTTCCTCTCCATGTTGGTCCTCCCTCTCTCCCCTTCCTCTCCATGTTGACCCTCCCTCTCTCCCCTTCCTCTCCCAGTGGTCCTCCCTCTCTCCCCCCTTCCTCTCCATGTTGGTCCTCCCTCTCTCCCCTTCCTCTCCATGTTGGCCCTCCCTCTCTTCCCTTCCTCTCCATGTTGGCCCTCCCTCTCTCCCTATTCCTCTCCATGTTGGTCCTCCCTTTCTCCCCCTTCCTCTCCATGTTGGTCCTCCCTCTCTCCCTCCCCTCCCTCTCTCCCCCTTCCTCTCCATGTTGGTCCTCCCTCTCTCCCCTTCCTCTCCATGTTGGTCCTCCCTCTCTCCCCCTTCCTCTCCCAGTGGTCCTCCCTCTCTCCCCTTCCTCTCCACACCTCCCCACTCTGCTCCTCCTCTCCTCCCTCCTTCTCTCCCCTTCCTCTCCACACCTCCCCACTCTGCTCCTCCTCCTCCTCCCTCCTTCTCTCCCCTTCCTCTCCACACCTCCCCACTCTGCTCCTTCTCTCCCCTTCCTCTCCACACCTCCCCACTCTGCTCCTCCTCTCCTCCCCACTGCAGAAGGAAGCCGAGAATCATGACCTGAAGAGAGAGTTCTGGGTGACCATGGCAACAAGGACATGGTCAAGGTGGTGAGTTCTGGGTGACCATGGCAACAAGGACATGGTCAAGGTGGTGAGTTCTGGGTGACCATGGCAACAAGGACATGGTCAAGGTGGTGAGTTCTGGGTGAACATGGCAACAAGGACATGGTCAAGGTGGTGAGTTCTGGGTGAACATAGCCTCAATAAGGACATGGTCAAGGTGATGCTGATTTTTGGCACCCATAATTCTATTTTAGAGGATCTATAATCTACTCTCCAGGAAGACTACAGATCTAGGATCAGCCTCTTACTCCCTCTACCAGACAGTCCTCTATCTCTCCCTCTCTCCCCTGACAGTCCTCTCTCTCCCCCTCTCTACCAGAAACCTCCCACATCCTGAATAGTGTCTTCCCCCAGGCTGTGACCTTCACCAACCGGCCACCTGGCCCATAGAGACTAAAGGACTACAAAGTCCATGCTGCACAGCGCATCAAGGCCATCTCCGATCTGTACTCTAAATAACTGAACCATACTGCATCAGGCCATCTCTGATCTGGACTCTAAATAACTGATCTGTACTCTAAATAACTGATCTGGACTCTAAATAACTGATCTGTACTGCATCAGGCCATCTCTGATCTGGACTCTAAATAACTGATCTGTACTCTAAATAACTGCACTATACTGCATCAAGCCATCTCTGATCTGGACTCTAAATAACTGATCTGTACTCTAAATAACTGATCTGTACTCTAAATAACTGATCTGTACTGCATCAGGCCATCTCTGATCTGGACTCTAAATAACTGATCTGTACTCTAAATAACTGAACCATACTGCATCAAGCCATCTCTGATCTGGACTCTAAATAACTGATCTGTACTCTAAATAACTGATCTGTACTCTAAATAACTGATCTATACTGCATCAAGCCATCTCTGATCTGTACTCTAAATAACTGATCTGTACTCTAAATAACTGATCTATACTGCATCAGGCCATCTCTGATCTGTACTCTAAATAACTGATCTGTACTCTAAATAACTGAACCATACTGCATCAGGCCATCTCTGATCTGTACTCTAAATAACTGATCTGTACTCTAAATAACTGATCTGTACTCTAAATAACTGATCTGTACTCTAAATAACTGAACTATACTGCATCAAGCCAGCTCTGATCTGTACTCTAAATAACTGATCTGTACTCTAAATAACTGATCTGTTCTCTAAATAACTGAACTGTACTCTAAATAACTGATCTGTACTCTAAATAACTGATCTGTACTCTAAATAACTGAACTGTACTGCATCAGGCCATCTCTGATCTGGACTCTAAATAACTGAACTGTACTCTAAATAACTGATCTGGACTCTAAATAACTGATCTGTACTCTAAATAACTGATCTGGACTCTAAATAACTGATCTGTACTCTAAATAACTGATCTGGACTCTAAATAACTGATCTGTACTCTAAATAACTGATCTGGACTCTAAATAACTGATCTGTACTCTAAATAACTGAACTATACTGCATCAAGCCATCTCTGATCTGTACTCTAAATAACTGTATATTTGTATATCTGCTCATTCTCCTATAGCTCTGTGATCCATTTACCTGGTAGTACACACTGAGTGGACAAAACATTAGGAACACCATGACCCAGACTGACCAGGTGAATTCAGGTGAAATCTCTGATCCTTTACTGACGACAGTTAGAGTTAAACCCACAACTTTTTTATTGATTTTTATTTAACATTTTATTTCACAAGGCAAGTCAATTTTCAGAACAAATTCTTATTTACAATGACGGCCCTTTGATCAGTGTAGATGAAGGGGGAGGAGACATGTAGATGAAGGGGGAGGAGACATGTAGATGAAGGGGGAGGAGACATGTAGATGAAGGGGGAGGAGACGGGTTGAAGAAGGATGTTTCAGCCTTAAGACATGGATGGTGTGTGTGCGTCATTCAGAGGGTGAACGGGCAGGACAATAGATTGAAGTGCCTTTGAACGGGGCGTGGTAGTAGGTACCAGGGACACCGGTTAGTGTCAAGAACTGCAACGTTGCTGGGGTTTTTTTTTCTACCTATTTCCCAGCCTCTCTCCCCCCTCCTTCCTCTCCTCCCTCCGCCTCTCCTCCCTACCTCCCTCTCTTCCTCTTGTCCCTTCCTCTTCCTCTCCTCCTTCCTCGCCTCCGTCCCCTCTCTTCCTCCCTCTCTTCCTCTATTCCCTCCTCCCTTCCTCCCTCCTTCTCTTCCTCTCCTCCCTCCCTTCCTCATTCCCTCTATCCATCCATCCCTCTCCTCCCTCTCTTCTCCTCCCACTCATCTCTCCTCCCTCCCTTCCTCTCTCCCTCTATCCATCCATCTCTCCACTCCCTCCCTCCGTCAAGTCGCCTTGCCGATGATGAGGATACTCATGAGGAAGACCATGATGAAGAAGATCCACATGAAGAACCGGTCCATCACCTTGGCAACCTTCTTCCACTCCGCCCCTTTAGCACACGTTGCCCGTTGCTCCCGGAAACAGTTGGCGATGTACTGAATGTTATACACCACCTAGAGGAGAGGGGGGAGGAGGGGAGGAGGGAGAGGGAGGGAGGAGGGGGAGGAGGGAGGGGAGAGGGAGGAGAGGGAGGGAGGAGGGGAGGGAGGGAGAGGGAGGAGAGGGAGGGAGGAGGGAGAGGGAGGGAGGAGGGGGAGGGAGGGAGAGGGAGAGGGAGGAGGGAGGGAGGAGAGGGAGGGAGGAGAGGGAGGGAGGGAGGAGAGATGAGAAACAGTTGGCGATGTACTGAATGTTATACACCACCTAGAGGAGAGGGAGGGAGGAGGTGGAGGAGGGAGGGAGAGGGAGGAGAGGGAGGGAGGAGGGGGAGGAGGGAGAGGGAGGACAGGGAGGGAGGAGGGGGAGGGAGGGAGAGGGAGAGGGAGGAGAGGGAGGGAGGAGGGGGAGGGAGGGAGGGAGGAGGGGGAGGGAGGGAGGGAGGGAGGAGAGGGAGGGAGGGAGGGAGGGAGGGAGGGAGGGAGGGAGGGAGGGAGGGAGGGAGGGAGGGAGGGAGGGAGGGAGGGGAGATGAGAAACAGTTGGCGATGTACTGAATGTTATACACCACCTAGAAGAGAGGGAGGGAGGGAGGGAGGGAGGGAGGGAGGGAGGGAGGGAGGGAGGGAGGGAGGGAGGGAGGGAGGGAGGGAGGGAGGAGAGATGAGAAACAGTTGGCGATGTACTGAATGTTATACACCACCTAGAGGAGAGGGAGGGAGGAGGTGGAGGAGGGAGGGAGAGGGAGGAGAGGGAGGGAGGAGGGGGAGGAGGGAGAGGGAGGAGAGGGAGGGAGGAGGGGGAGGGAGGGAGAGGGAGAGGGAGGAGAGGGAGGGAGGGAGGGGGGAGGGAGGGAGGGAGGAGAGGGAGGGAGGGAGGAGAGATGAGAAACAGTTGGTGATGTACTGAATGTTATACACCACCTAGAGGAGAGGGAGGGAGGAGGTGGAGGAGGGAGGGAGAGGGGGAGGAGAGGGAGGGAGGAGGGAGAGGAGGGAGAGGGAGAGGGAGGAGAGGGAGGGAGGGAGGAGGGGAGGGAGGGAGGGAGGGAGGGAGGAGAGATGAGAAACAGTTGGCGATGTACTGAATGTTATACACCACCTAGAGGAGAGGGAGGGAGGAGGTGGAGGAGGGAGAGGGAGGGAGGAGAGAGAGGGAGGAGAGGGAGGGAGGAGGGGGAGGAGAGATGAGAAACAGTTGGCGATGTACTGAATGTTATACACCACCTAGAGGAGAGGGAGGGAGGAGGGGGAGGAGGGAGAGGGAGGGAGGGAGGGAGGAGAGGAAGGAGAGGGAGGGAGGAGGGAAGAGAGGGAGGGAGGGAGGGAGGGAGGGAGGGAGGGAGGGAGGGAGGGAGGGAGGGAGGGAGGGATGAGAAACAGTTGGCGATGTACTGAATGTTATACACCACCTAGAGGAGAGATAGGGAGGGAGGGGAGGGATGGAGGGGGTTCGGGAGGGAGGGAGGGAGATTTGGGAGAGCGGGAGGGGAGGAGGGGAGGGAGTGGAGGGAGAGGAAAGAGGGAGTGGAGGGAGAGGAAAGAGAGGAGGGAGAGGAAGGAGAGGGGGTTCAGGAGAGGAAGGAGAGAGGGTTCAGGAGAGGAGAGAGAGAGGGAGGGAGAGGAATGAGAGAGGGAGGGAGAGGAATGAGAGAGGGAGGGAGAGGAATGAGATGAGAGGGTTCAGGAGAGGAAGGAGAGAGGGTTCAGGAGAGGAAGGAGAGAGGGAGGGAGAGGAAGGAGAGAGGGTTCAAGAGAGGAAGGAGAGAGGGAGGGAGAGGAATGAGAGAGGGAGGGAGAGGAAGGAGAGAGGGAGGGAGAGGAAGGAGAGAGGGAGGGAGAGGAAGGAGAGAGGGAGGGAGAGGAAGGAGAGAGGGAGGGAGGGAGAGGAAGGAGAGAGGGATGGAGGGAGGGAGAGGAAGGAGGGAGGGAGAGGAATGAGAGGGAGGGAGATGAAGGAGAGAGGGAGGGAGAGGAAGGAGAGAGGGAGGGAGGGAAGGAGAGGAATGAGAGAGGGAGGGAGAGGAAGGAGAGAGGGAGGGAGAGGAAGGAGAGAGGGTTCAGGAGAGGAAGGAGAGAGGGTTCAGGAGAGGAAGGAGAGAGGGAGGGAGAGGAATTGAGAGAGGGAGGTGAGAGGATTGAGAGAGGGAGGGAGAGGAATGAGAGAGGGAGGAGAGAGGAAGGAGAGAGGGAGGGAGGGAGAGGGAGGGAGAGGAAGGGAGAGGGAGGGAGGGGAGAGGAATGAGAGAGGGAGGGAGAGGAATGAGAGAGGGAGGGAGAGGAAGGAGAGAGGGAGGGAGAGGAAGGAGAAAGGCAGGGAGGGAGAGGAAGGAGGGAGGGAGAGGAATGAGAGGGAGGGAGAGGAAGGAGAGAGGGAGGGAGAGGAAGGAGAGAGGGAGGGAGGGAGAGGAATGAGAGAGGGAGGGAGAGGAAGGAGAGAGGGAGGGAGAGGAAGGAGAGAGGGTTCAGGAGAGGAAGGAGAGAGGGTTCAGGAGAGGAAGGAGAGAGGGAGGGAGAGGAATTGAGAGAGGGAGGGAGAGGGAGGGAGAGGAATGAGAGAGGGAGGGAGAGAGGAAGGAGAGAGGGAGGGAGGGAGAGGGAGGGAGAGGAAGGAGAGAGGGAGGGAGAGTAATGAGAGAGGGAGGGAGAGGAATGAGAGAGGGAGGGAGAGGAAGGAGAGAGGGAGGGAGGGAGACGAAGAAGAGAGGGAGGGAGAGGAAGGAGAGAAAGAGAGAGAGGAGGCACAGCTCGATAAATCCTGATGTGTGTGATGCAGTGGGCATTAGTCACCTGTTTGTGGTGTGGGCAGGGGCAGGAGCAGGCTGGGGCCGAGGCTGGGTTGAGGTGCTTCTCCTAAGGGTAAGGCAGCGGCTCATTCAGCCCACCATTCTGGAGGTTCCCTGGAGGGGGTGCCTGATAGTCCAGCTCCTCTCTCCCGATGTGGTGGTAATGTCTCAGGGGCTCCCTCTTCTCCTCGCCCCCTTCCCCCTTGGAGGTCTGGCTCGGGTTGCTGTGATGGTTCTGGTTACTACGGTTACTGTAATGATCGTCGCGGTGCCCGCCGTTAGCGTAGCGACTGTTGTCGAGGTGATTTTGATGGGTGCTGTGGTGGTTTTGGAGGTGCCCGTTGCCGTACTGGTACGGAGCGAGGCGATGGCAGTCGTCTTGGTAACAGCCGTCATGGTAGAGGTCGTCGTGGTAATGGTTCCGTGCCAGGGCGGAGTTGCCCGACATTGGTTCCTCACTGTAGAGAGGTGTTCTCTCACTCTCTGGTGTAGTGCAGTTCTCCCCCACCTCGTACACAAACAGGATCTTAGACATGTAGTCAATGATGAGTACCTGGGAACACACACACACACACACACACACACACACACACACACACACACACACACACACACACACACACACACACACACACACACACACACACACACACACACACACACACACACACACACACACACAGTGTCACAGAGATAGAGACATACAGTAAACACACACACGTGGAACAGGCTTGGCCTACCTTGGCCCAGCGAGGAACAGGCTTGGCCTACCTTGGCCCAGTGAGGAACAGGCTTGGACTACCTTGGCCCAGTGAGGAACAGGCTTGGCCTACCTTGGCCCAGCGAGGAACAGGCTTGGCCTACCTTGGCCCAGGGAGGAACAGGCTTGGCCTACCTTGGCCCAGGGAGGAACAGGCTTGGCCTACCTTGGCCCAGGGAGGAACAGGCTTGGCCTACCTTGGCCCAGTGAGGAACAGGCTTGGCCTACCTTGGCCCAGCGAGGAACAGGCTTGGCCTACCTTGGCCCAGTGAGGAACAGGCTTGGCCTACCTTGGCCCAGTGAGGAACAGGCTTGGCCTACCTTGGCCCAGTGAGGAACAGGCTTGGCCTACCTTGGCCCAGTGAGGAACAGGCTTGGCCTCTGCACCACAGAAGTGGATGTTCATGATGAAGATGGTCAGAGATGTCGAGGCCGTGATCATCGTCATCGTCGCTATGTAGTACTTCCCTGGAACACACACACACACACACACACACATTTAGTATACTCTCTGAGGCATCATATTATCACCTATATAGGGAACACTCTCTGAGGGAGGCATCATATTATCACCTATATAGGGAACACTCTCAGAGGGAGGCATCATATTATCACCTATATAGGGAACACTCTCTGAGGGAGGCATCATATTATCACCTATATAGGGAACACTCTCAGAGGGAGGCATCATATTATCACCTATATAGGGAACACTCTCAGAGGGAGGCATCATATTATCACCTATATAGGGAACACTCTCAGAGGGAGGCATCATATTATCACCTATATAGGGAACACTCTCAGAGGGAGGCATCATATTATCACCTATATAGGGAACACTCTCAGAGGGAGGCATCATATTATCACCTATATAGGGAACACTCTCTGAGGCATCATATTATCACCTATATAGGGAACACTCTCTGAGGGAGGCATCATATTATCACCTATATAGGGAACACTCTCTGAGGGAGGCATCATATTATCACCTATATAGGGAACACTCTCTGAGGCATCATATTATCACCTATATAGGGAACACTCTCAGAGGCATCATATTATCACCTATATAGGGAACACTCTCTGAGGGAGGCATCATATTATCACCTATATAGGGAACACTCTCTGAGGCATCATATTATCACCTATATAGGGAACACTCTCAGAGGGAGGCATCATATTATCACCTATATAGGGAACACTCTCAGAGGGAGGCATCATATTATCACCTATATAGGGAACACTCTCAGAGGGAGGCATCATATTATCACCTATATAGGGAACACTCTCAGAGGGAGGCATCATATTATCACCTATATAGGGAACACTCTCAGAGGGAGGCATCATATTATCACCTATATAGGGAACACTCTCTGAGGCATCATATTATCACCTATATAGGGAACACTCTCAGAGGCATCATATTATCACCTATATAGGGAACACTCTCAGAGGCATCATATTATCACCTATATAGGGAACACTCTCAGAGGGAGGCATCATATTATCACCTATATAGGGAACACTCTCAGAGGGAGGCATCATATTATCACCTATATAGGGAACACTCTCTGAGGGAGGCATCATATTATCACCTATATAGGGAACACTCTCAGAGGGAGGCATCATATTATCACCTATATAGGGAACACTCTCTGAGGGAGGCATCATATTATCACCTATATAGGGAACACTCTCTGAGGGAGGCATCATATTATCACCTATATAGGGAACACTCTCAGAGGGAGGCATCATATTATCACCTATATAGGGAACACTCTCTGAGGCATCATATTATCACCTATATAGGGAACACTCTCAGAGGGAGGCATCATATTATCACCTATATAGGGAACACTCTCTGAGGCATCATATTATCACCTATATAGGGAACACTCTCAGAGGGAGGCATCATATTATCACCTATATAGGGAACACTCTCTGAGGAGGCATCATATTATCACCTATATAGGGAACACTCTCAGAGGGAGGCATCATATTATCACCTATATAGGGAACACTCTCAGAGGGAGGCATCATATTATCACCTATATAGGGAACACTCTCAGAGGGAGGCATCATATTATCACCTATATAGGGAACACTCTCAGAGGCATCATATTATCACCTATATAGGGAACACTCTCAGAGGGAGGCATCATATTATCACCTATATAGGGAACACTCTCTGAGGCATCATATTATCACCTATATAGGGAACACTCTCAGAGGGAGGCATCATATTATCACCTATATAGGGAACACTCTCAGAGGGAGGCATCATATTATCACCTATATAGGGAACACTCTCAGAGGCATCATATTATCACCTATATAGGGAACACTCTCAGAGGGAGGCATCATATTATCACCTATATAGGGAACACTCTCTGAGGCATCATATTATCACCTATATAGGGAACACTCTCAGAGGAGGCATCATATTATCACCTATATAGGGAACACTCTCTGAGGGAGGCATCATATTATCACCTATATAGGGAACACTCTCAGAGGGAGGCATCATATTATCACCTATATAGGGAACACTCTCAGAGGGAGGCATCATATTATCACCTATATAGGGAACACTCTCTGAGGGAGGCATCATATTATCACCTATATAGGGAACACTCTCTGAGGCATCATATTATCACCTATATAGGGAACACTCTCAGAGGCATCACATTATCACCTATATAGGGAACACTCTCTGAGGCCTCATATTATCACCTATATAGGGAACACTCTCAGAGGCATCATATTATCACCTATATAGGGAACACTCTCTGAGGGAGGCATCATATTATCACCTATATAGGGAACACTCTCTGAGGGAGGCATCATATTATCACCTATATAGGGAACACTCTCAGAGGGAGGCATGCTCTCTGCCACCATCAGTTGGAAGACAGTGAGGGCCAGTAGAACCGTCACGCCCAGAGAAACCTTCTCTCCTGAGTCAGCGGGCAGGTAGAAACCCAGGGGGGCTAGAACAGAACAAACAAACAACAGCATGAAATAACCAACAATACAATGTAAACAACAACAATAAACAATACAATACAACCACAATCCCAGATGAGCTAGAACAAACAAACAACAGCATGAAATAACCAACAATACAATGTAAACAACAACAATAAACAATACAATACAACCACAATCCCAGATGAGCTAGAACAACACAAACAATAGTCACCACAGAATCCTGCATCTCCAACGGCAACATGAACCATAGAGATGGATAGAGGGGTCAACGGCAGCATGAACCATAGAGATGGATAGAGGGGTCTAAGCCTGCTGTAGCAACATGAACCATAGAGATGGATAGAGGGGTCTAAGCCTGCTGTAGCAACATGAACCATAGAGATGGATAGAGGAGTCTAAGCCTGCTGTAGCAACATGAACCATAGAGATGGATAGAGGGGTCTAAGCCTGCTGTAGCAACATGAACCATAGAGATGGATAGAGGGGTCAACGGCAGCATGAACCATAGAGATGGATAGAGGGGTCTAAGCCTGCTGTAGCAACATGAACCATAGAGATGGATAGAGGGGTCTAAGCCTGCTGTAGCAACATGAACGTACCATAGAGATGGATAGAGGGGTCTATTTCCCCAAAACCTGCTGTAGAAACATGAACCATAGAGATGGATAGAGGGGTCTAAGCCTGCTGTAGCAACATGAACGTACCATAGAGATGGATAGAGGGGTCTATTTCCCCAAAACCTGCTTTAGCAACATGAACCATAGAGATGGATAGAGGGGTCAAAGCCTGCTGTAGCAACATGAACCATAGAGATGGATAGAGGGGTCTAAGCCTGCTGTAGCAACATGAACCATAGAGATGGATAGAGGGGTCTAAGCCTGCTGTAGCACCATGAATGTACCATAGAGATGGATAGAGGGGTCTAATTGTCCCAAAGCCTGCTTTATACTACCACTAATACCAATATAACTATTACTAGTAATACTATTAATAATAACAACAATACAAACACTAATAATAATAATATAAATAAAATAAGAAGCAATAATGCCATCAATAACAATAATAATAATAATAATAATACCAATAATATTAATAATAATAATAATAACAACAATAATATTAATAATAATAATAACAATAATAACAATAATATTAATAATAATAACAATAACAATAATATTAATAATAACAATAATATTAATAATAATAACAATATTAATAATAACAATAATGTTATTAATAATAACTATAACAATAATATTAATAATAATGTTAATAATATTAATAATACTAACAATAATAATAATACTGTTATTAATAATAACTATACCAATAACAATAATATGAATATTAATAACAATAATAATAATAATAATAATATTAATAATGTTAATCATGATGGTGCTAGTGATTCCAGTACCTAGGAATATTAATAACAACAATAGTATTAATAATAATAATATTAATAATGTTAATAATGATGGTGCTGGTGATACCAGTACCTAGGAATATTAGGAATATTAATAATAACAATAGTATCAATAGTATCAATAGTAACAATACCTAGTACCTAGGAATAATAATAATAAATGATGAATGATGCTGGTGATACCAGTACCTAGGAATATTAAATATTAATAACAACAATAGTATCAATAGTATCAATATTAATAACCTAGGAATATTAATAATGATGGTGCTGGTGATACCAGTACCTAGGAATATTAATAATGATGGTGCTGGTGATACCAGTACCTAGGAATATTAATAATGATGGTGCTGGTGATACCAGTACCTAGGAATATTAATAATGATGATGCTGGTGATACCAGTACCTAGGAATATTAATAATGATGGTGCTGGTGATACCAGTACCTAGGAATATTAATAATGATGATGATGCTGGTGATACCAGTACCTAGGAATATTAATAATGATGGTGCTGGTGATACCAGTACCTAGGAATATTAATAATGATGGTGCTGGTGATACCAGTACCTAGGAATATTAATAATGATGGTGCTGGTGATACCAGTACCTAGGAATATTAATAATGATGGTGCTGGTGATACCAGTACCTAGGAATATTAATAATGATGGTGCTGGTGATACCAGTACCTAGGAATATTAATAATGATGGTGCTGGTGATACCAGTACCTAGGAATATTAATAATGATGGTGCTGGTGATACCAGTACCTAGGAATATTAATAATGATGGTGCTGGTGTTACCAGTACCTAGGAATATTAATAATGATGGTGCTGGTGATACCAGTACCTAGGAATATTAATAATGATGGTGCTGGTGATACCAGTACCTAGGAATATTAATAACAACAATAATAATAATAATAATATGTAAAATAACAATAATAATAATATTAATAATAACAATAATAATAATAATAATAATAATAATAATCATCATCATCATAATAACAATAATAATAATAATAACAATAAAGTATTAATAATCCCAATAATAATATTAATAACAACAATAATAATAATATTAATACTGTTAATAATGATGGTGCTGGTGAGATACCAGTACCTAGGAATATTAATAATGATGGTGCTGGTGATACCTGGTACCTATAATATTAATAATGATGGTGCTGGTGATACCAGTACCTAGGAATATTAATAATGATGGTGCTGGTGATACCAGTACCTAGGAATATTAATAATGATGGTGCTGGTGATACCAGTACCTAGGAATATTAATAATGATGGTGCTGGTGATACCAGTACCTAGGAATATTAATAACACTTATGGTGCTGGTGATACCAGTACCTAGGAATATTAATAAGGATGGTGCTGGTGATACCAGTACCTAGGAATAGTAATAATGATGGTGCTGGTGATACCAGTACCTAGGAATATTAATAATGATGGTGCTGGTGATACCAGTACCTAGGAATATTAATAATGATGGTGCTGGTGATACCAGTAGCCAGGAATATTAATTATGATGGTGCTGGTGATACCAGTACCTAGGAATATTAATAATGATGGTGCTGGTGATACCAGTACCTAGGAATATTATTATAATGATGGTGCTGGTGATACCAGTACCTAGGAATATTAATAATGATGGTGCTGGTGATACCACAGTACCTAGGAATATTAATAATGATGGTGCTGGTGATACCAGTACCTAGGAATATTAATAATGATGGTGCTGGTGATACCAGTACCTAGGAATATTAATAATGATGGTGCTGGTGATACCAGTACCTAGGAATATTAATAATGATGGTGCTGGTGATACCAGTACCTAGGAATATTAATAATGATGATGCTGGTGATACCAGTACCTAGGAATATTAATAATGATGGTGCTGGTGATACCAGTACCTAGGAATATTAATAATGATGGTGCTGGTGATACCAGTACCTAGGAATATTAATAATGATGGTGCTGGTGATACCAGTACCTAGGAAGGAGATGAGGAAGCAGGGCAGTAGCAGATTGAAGATGTAGAAGAGAGACCGTCTCTTCAGGTGGAGGGTGTAGGTGATGTCAGGATACGGGTCTGAGCAGCAGCCGTACATGATGACGTTGCGGACCGCCGGCATTCCGTGACACTCCCACTCCACGTTCTCCACAAAGTCCGACAGGTCCCCACTGTCCATCCCCATGGCAACGTCCACCTGGAGACACAGTATACACACTTACAGTATACAGACTGTCCATCCCACGGGCAACGTCCACCTGGAGACACAGTATACACACTTACAGTATACAGACTGTCCATCCCCGTGGCAACGTCCACCTGGAGACACAGTATACACACTTACAGTATACAGACTGTCCATCCCCACAGTGGCAACGTCCACCTGGAGACACAGTACAGTACACAGTATACAGTATACAGACTGTCCATCCCAGAGTGGCAACGTCCACCTGGAGACACAGTATACACACTTACAGTATACAGACTGTCCATCCCCAGGCAACGACACCACCTGGAGACACAGTATACACACTTACAGTATACAGACTGTCCATCCCCGTGGCAACGTCACCAGAGACACAGTATGCACACTTACAGTATACAGACTGTCCATCCCCATGGCAACGTGGAGACACAGTATACACACTTACAGTATACAGACTGTCCATCCCACGTGGCAACGTCCACCTGGAGACACAGTATACACACTTACAGTATACAGACTGTCCATCCCCGTGGCAACGTCCACCTGGAGACACAGTATACACACTTACAGTATACAGACTGTCCATCCCCGTGGCAACGTCCACCTGGAGACACAGTATACACACTTACAGTATACAGACTGTCCATCCCCGTGGCAACGTCCACCTGGAGACACAGTATACACACTTACAGTATACAGACTGTCCATCCCCGTGGCAACGTCCACCTGGAGACACAGTATACACACTTACAGTATACAGACTGTCCATCCCCGTGGCAACGTCCACCTGGAGACACAGTATACACACTTACAGTATACAGACTGTCCATCCCCGTGGCAACGTCCACCTGGAGACACAGTACAGTATACAGTATACAGTATACAGACTGTCCATCCCCGTGGCAACGTCCACCTGGAGACACAGTATACACACTTACAGTATACAGACTGTCCATCCCCGTGGCAACGTCCACCTGGAGACACAGTATACACACTTACAGTATACAGACTGTCCATCCCCGTGGCAACGTCCACCTGGAGACACAGTATACACACTTACAGTATACAGACTGTCCATCCCCGTGGCAACGTCCACCTGGAGACACAGTATACACACTTACAGTATACAGACTGTCCATCCCCGTGGCAACGTCCACCTGGAGACACAGTATACATACTATTTTTTATTGTACCTTTATTTAACCAGGCAAGTCAGTTAAGAACAAATTCTTATTTTCAATGACGGCCTGGGAACAGTGGGTTAACTGCCTGTTCAGGGGCAGAACGACAGATCTGTACCTTGTCAGCTCGGGGATTTAAACTTGCAACCTTCCGGTTACTAGTCCAACGCTCTAACCACTAGGCTACCATGCCGCCTCTACACTCTAACCACTAGACTACCTGCCTCCTCTACACTCTAACCACTAGGCCACCATGCCGCCTCTACACTCTAACCACTAGGCTACCCTGCCGCCTCTACACTCTAACCACTAGGCTACCATGCACAGTATACACACACACACAATATACACACACACACAACATACACACACACACACACACACACACACACACACACACACACACACACACACACACACACACACACACACACACACACACACACACACACACAGTATACACACACACACATACACAGTATACACACAGCGTAGCTAATGTCTGTTCAAATCAAATTGTATTCGTCACATACACATATTTAGTTGTTATTGCGGAAGTCTGTCTGTCTGTCTGTCTGTCTGTCTGTATGTCTGTTCCTGTCTGCCTGTCTGTCTGTCTGTCTGTCTGTCTGTCTGTCTGTCTGTCTGTCTGTCTGTACCTGGTTCCCGTTGTATGTCCAGGACCCAAACGTGAGGTTACACCACTGCCAGTCGAAGGGAAAGTAGGAGACGTCCACAACACAGGAGCTCTTGGTGATGGCCGGCATGTCCCAGGTTATCTCTCCATTGTAACGTAACACCACGTTGGTGTCTGCTGGACCAGATGCTTCCTCATCAGCCCTACACACAGAGACAGAGACACGCAGAGACACAGAGACGCACGGAGACACACAGAGACACAGAGAGACAGAGACACACAGACACAGAGACATACAGACACACAGAGACACACAGACACAAAGAGACACACAGAGACACACAGAGACAGAGACACACAGACACAGAGACATACAGACACACAGAGACACACAGACACACAGAGACACACAGACACACAGAGACACACAGAGACACACAGAGACACACAGACACACAGAGACACACAGAGACAAACAGACACACAGAGACAAACCCAGTATAAATATACACATAGAGAGGTATATAGAGACAGAGAGAGGTATATAGAGAGGTATATAGAGAGGTATATAGAGACAGAGAGAGGTATATAGAGAGGTATATAGAGACAGAGAGAGGTATATAGAGAGGTATATAGAGACACAGAGAGGTATATAGAGACAGATAGAGACAGAGAGTATATAGAGAGTATATAGAGAGGTATATAGAGACAAAGAGAGGTATATAGAGAGGTATATAGAGACACAGAGAGGTATATAGAGAGGTATATAGAGACAAAGAGAGGTATATAGAGAGGTATATAGAGACACAGAGAGGTATATAGAGACAGAGAGAGGTATATAGAGAGGTATATAGAGGTATATAGGTATATAGAGAGGTATATAGAGAGGTATATAGAGAGGTATATAGAGAGGTATATAGAGAGGTATATAGAGAGGTATATAGAGAGGTATATAGAGACCGAGAGAGGTATATAGAGAGGTATATAGAGAGGTATATAGAGAGGTATATAGAGACACAGAGAGGTATATAGAGACACAGAGTATATAGAGAGGTATATAGAGAGGTATATAGAGACAGAGAGAGGTATATAGAGAGGTATATAGAGAGGTATATAGAGAGGTATATAGAGACAAAGAGAGGTATATAGAGAGGTATATAGAGAGGTATATAGAGAGGTATATAGAGAGGTATATAGAGAGGTATATAGAGAGGTATATAGAGACAAAGAGAGGTATATAGAGAGAGAGAGGTATATAGAGAGGTATATAGAGAGGTATATAGAGAGGTATATAGAGAGGTATATAGAGAGAGGTATATAGAGAGGTATATAGAGAGGTATATAGAGAGGTATATAGAGAGGTATATAGAGACACAGAGAGGTATATAGAGAGGTATATAGAGAGGTATATAGAGAGGTATATAGAGAGGTATATAGAGAGGTATATAGAGAGGTATATAGACACAGAGAGGTATATAGAGACACAGAGAGGTATATAGAGAGGTATATAGAGAGGTATATAGAGAGGTATATAGAGAGGTATATAGAGAGGTATATAGAGAGGTATATAGAGAGGTATATAGAGAGGTATATAGAGACACAGAGAGGTATATAGAGACACAGAGGTATATAGAGAGAGAGTATATAGAGAGGTATATAGAGGTATATAGAGACAGAGGTATATAGAGAGGTATATAGAGAGGTATATAGAGAGGTATATAGAGAGGTATATAGAGACACAGAGAGGTATATAGAGAGGTATATAGAGAGGTATATAGAGACACAGAGAGGTATATAGAGAGGTATATAGAGAGGTATATAGAGAGGTATATAGAGAGGTATATAGAGAGGTATATAGAGAGGTATATAGAGAGGTATATGGAGAGGTATACAGAGAGACAGAGATCCAGACTGACTTGTTATAGAGCACTAATGTCAGGTCTCCACAGAGAGAGATCCAGACTGACTTGTTATAAAGCACTATGTCAGGTCTCCACAGAGAGACAGAGAGACAGACTGACTTGTTATAGAGCACTATGTCAGGTCTCCACAGAGAGATCCAGACTGACTTGTTATAGAGCACTATGTCAGGTCTCCACAGAGAGAGATCCAGACTGACTTGTTATGACTGAGCACTATGTCAGGTCTCCACAGAGAGATCCAGACTGACTTGTTATAAAGCACTATGTCAGGTCTCCACAGAGAGATCCAGACTGACTTGTTATAGAGCACTATGTCAGGTCTCCACAGAGAGAGAGAGATCCAGACTGACTTGTTATAAAGCACTATGTCAGGTCTCCACAGAGAGAGATCCAGACTGACTTGTTATAAAGCACTATGTCAGGTCTCCACAGAGAGACAGAGAGACAGACTGACTTGTTATAGAGCACTATGTCAGGTCTCCACAGAGAGAGATCCAGACTGACTTGTTATAAAGCACTATGTCAGGTCTCCACAGAGAGAGATCCAGACTGACTTGTTATAGAGCACTATGTCAGGTCTCCACAGAGAGAGATCCAGACTGACTTGTTATAAAGCACTATGTCAGGTCTCCACAGAGAGAGATCCAGACTGACTTGTTATAGAGCACTATGTCAGGTCTCCACAGAGAGAGATCCAGACTGACTTGTTATAAAGCACTATGTCAGGTCTCCACAGAGAGAGAATCCGCAGACTGACTTGTTATAAAGCACTATGTCAGGTCTCCACAGAGAGAGATCCAGACTGACTTGTTATAAAGCACTATGTCAGGTCTCCACAGAGAGATCCAGACTGACTTGTTATAGAGCACTATGTCAGGTCTCCACAGAGAGATCCAGACTGACTTGTTATAAAGCACTATGTCAGGTCTCCACATAGAGAGATCCAGACTGACTTGTTATAGAGCACTATGTCAGGTCTCCACAGAGAGATCCAGACTGACTTGTTATAAAGCACTATGTCAGGTCTCCACAGAGAGATCCAGACTGACTTGTTATAGAGCACTATGTCAGGTCTCCACAGAGAGATCCAGACTGACTTGTTATAAAGCACTATGTCAGGTCTCCACATAGAGAGATCCAGACTGACTTGTTATAGAGCACTATGTCAGGTCTCCACAGAGAGATCCAGACTGACTTGTTATAAAGCACTATGTCAGGTCTCCACAGAGAGAGATCCAGACTGACTTGTTATAAAGCACTATGTCAGGTCTCCACAGAGAGAGATCCAGACTGACTTGTTATAAAGCACTATGTCAGGTCTCCACAGAGAGAGAATCCGCAGACTGACTTGTTATAAAGCACTATGTCAGGTCTCCACAGAGAGAGATCCAGACTGACTTGTTATAAAGCACTATGTCAGGTCTCCACAGAGAGAGATCCAGACTGACTTGTTATAAAGCACTATGTCAGGTCTCCACAGAGAGACAGAGAGACAGACTGACTTGTTATAAAGCACTATGTCAGGTCTCCAGACCAGGTTACTGGGGATTCGGATAACCTCCAGTCCATCGTATTCCTCTTTATCCCACTTCAGGTAGGCATCGAACCACGTCTGACGGATCCACAGGTAGGTAGTCAACACCTGGTTCCTCTCGTCCTGCACACACGCACACACACACACACACACACACGCACGCACGCGCGCGCACACACACACACGCGCACAAACACACACGTAAGACGTCAGGACAGATGAACCTTGACATCCTGGTTATTTGACGAACATTGTTATATCTACATTACGACCCACTGCTGCCCCCTAGAGACATTAAAAATACACTGCACAAATTACATAGATGCAGTAACCCAGGAACAGGGTTGGAGAGAGAGTCCTGCAGTAACCCAGGAACAGGGTTGGAGAGAGAGTCCTGCAGTAACCCAGGAACAGGGTTGGAGAGAGAGTCCTGCAGTAACCCAGGAACAGGGTTGGAGAGAGAGTCCTGCAGTAACCCAGGAACAGGGTTGGAGAGAGAGTCCTGCAGTAACCCAGGAACAGGGTTGGAGAGTCCTGCAGTAACCCAGGAACAGGGTTGGAACCCAGGAACAGGGTTGGAGAGAGAGTCCTGCAGTAACCCAGGAACAGGGTTGGAGAACAGGGTTGGAGAGTCCTGCAGTAACCCAGGAACAGGGTTGGAGAGAGAGTCGTAACCCAGGAACAGGGTTGGAGAGAGAGTCCGGCAGTAACCCAGGAACAGGGTTGGAGAGAGAGTCCTGCAGTAACCCAGGAACAGGGTTGGAGAGAGAGTCCTGCAGTAACCCAGGAACAGGGTTGGAGAGTCCTGCAGTAACCCAGGAACAGGGTTGGAGAGAGAGTCCTGCAGTAACCCAGGAACAGGGTTGGAGAGAGAGTCCTGCAGTAACCCAGGAACAGGGTTGGAGAGAGTCCTGCAGTAACCCAGGAACAGGGTTGGAGAGAGAGTCCTGCAGTAACCCAGGAACAGGGTTGGAGAGAGAGTCCTGCAGTAACCCAGGAACAGGGTTGGAGAGAGAGTCCTGCAGTAACCCAGGAACAGGGTTGGAGAGAGAGTCCTGCAGTAACCCAGGAACAGGGTTGGAGAGAGAGTCCTGCAGTAACCCAGGAACAGGGTTGGAGAGTCCTGCAGTAACCCAGGAACAGGGTTGGAGAGAGAGTCCCTGCAGGAACAACCCTGCAGTAAACCAGGAACAGGGTTGGAGAGAGAGTCCTGCAGTAACCCAGGAACAGGGTTGGAGAGAGAGTCCTGCAGTAACCCAGGAACAGGGTTGGAGAGAGAGTCCTGCAGTAACCCAGGAACAGGGTTGGAGAGAGAGTCCTGCAGTAACCCAGGAACAGGGTTGGAGAGAGAGTCCTGCAGTAACCCAGGAACAGGGTTGGAGAGTCCTGCAGTAACCCAGGAACAGGGTTGGAGAGAGAGTCCTGCAGTAACCCAGGAACAGGGTTGGAGAGAGAGTCCTGCAGTAACCCAGGAACAGGGTTGGAGAGAGAGTCCCAGGAACAGGGTTGCCTGCAGTAACCCAGGAACAGGGTTGGAGAGAGAGTCCTGCAGTAACCCAGGAACAGGGTTGGAGAGAGAGTCCTGCAGTAACCCAGGAACAGGGTTGGAGAGAGAGTCCTGCAGTAACCCAGGAACAGGGTTGGAGGAACAGGGTTGGAGAGTCCTGCAGTAACCCAGGAACAGGGTTGGAGAGAGAGTCCTGCAGTAACCCAGGAACAGGGTTGGAGAGAGAGTCCTGCAGTAACCCAGGAACAGGGTTGGAGAGAGAGTCCTGCAGTAACCCAGGAACAGGGTTGGAGAGAGAGTCCTGCAGTAACCCAGGAACAGGGTTGGAGAGAGAGTCCTGCAGTAACCCAGGAACAGGGTTGGAGAGAGAGTCCTGCAGTAACCCAGGAACAGGGTTGGAGAGAGAGTCCTGCAGTAACCCAGGAACAGGGTTGGAGAGAGAGTCCTGCAGTAACCCAGGGGTTGGAGGGTCCTGGAACCCAGGAACAGGGTTGGAGAGAGTCCTGCAGTAACCCAGGAACAGGGTTGGAGAGAGAGTCCTGCAGTAACCCAGGAACAGGGTTGGAGAGAGAGTCCTGCAGTAACCCAGGAACAGGGTTGGAGAGAGAGTCCTGCAGTAACCCAGGAACAGGGTTGGAGAGAGAGTCCTGCAGTAACCCAGGAACAGGGTTGGAGAGAGAGTCCTGCAGTAACCCAGGAACAGGGTTGGAGAGAGAACCCAGGAACAGGGTTGGAGAGAGAGAGTCCTGCAGTAACCCAGGAACAGGGTTGGAGAGAGAGTCCTGCAGTAACCTTGCAGTCCTGCAACCCAGGAACAGGGTTGGAGAGAGAGTCCTGCAGTAACCCAGGAACAGGGTTGGAGAGAGAGTCCTGCAGTAACCCAGGAACAGGGTTGGAGAGAGAGTCCTGCAGTAACCCAGGAACAGGGTTGGAGAGAGAGTCCTGCAGTAACCCAGGAACAGGGTTGGAGAGAGAGTCCTGCAGTCCTGCAGTAACCCAGGAACAGGGTTGGAGAGAGAGTCCTGCAGTAACCCAGGAACAGGGTTGGAGAGAGAGTCCTGCAGTAACCCAGGAACAGGGTTGGAGAGAGGGTTGGAGAGTCCTGCAGTAACCCAGGAACAGGGTTGGAGAGAGAGTCCTGCAGTAACCCAGGAACAGGGTTGGAGAGAGAGTCCTGCAGTAACCCAGGAACAGGGTTGGAGAGAGAGTCCTGCAGTAACCCAGGAACAGGGTTGGAGAGAGAGTCCTGCAGTAACCCAGGAACAGGGTTGGAGAGAGTCCTGCAGTAACCCAGGAACAGGGTTGGAGAGTCCTGCAGTAACCCAGGAACAGGGTTGGAGAGAGAGTCCTGCAGTAACCCAGGAACAGGGTTGGAGAGAGAGTCCTGCAGTAACCCAGGAACAGGGTTGGAGAGAGAGTCCTGCAGTAACCCAGGAACAGGGTTGGAGAGAGAGTCCTGCAGTAACCCAGGAACAGGGTTGGAGAGAGAGTCCTGCAGTAACCCAGGAACAGGGTTGGAGAGAGAGTCCTGCAGTAACCCAGGAACAGGGTTGGAGAGAGAGTCCTGCAGTAACCCAGGAACAGGGTTGGAGAGAGAGTCCTGCAGTAACCCAACAGGAACAGGGTTGGAGAACAGGGTTGGAGAGAGAGTCCTGCAGTAACCCAGGAACAGGGTTGGAGAGAGAGTCCAGGGTGGAGAGAGTCCTGCAGTAACCCAGGAACAGGGTTGGAGAGAGAGTCCTGCAGTAACCCAGGAACAGGGTTGGAGAGAGAGTCCTGCAGTAACCCAGGAACAGGGTTGGAGAGTCCTGCAGTAACCCAGGAACAGGGTCCTGGAGAGAGAGTCCTGCAGTAACCCAGGAACAGGGTTGGAACCCAGGAACAGGGTTGGAGAGAGAGTCCTGCAGTAACCCAGGAACAGGGTTGGAGAGAGAGTCCTGCAGTAACCCAGGAACAGGGTTGGAGAGAGAGTCCCAGGAACAGGGTTGGAGAGAGAGTCCGGCAGTAACCCAGGAACAGGGTTGGAGAGAGAGTCCGGCAGTAACCCAGGAACAGGGTTGGAGAGAGAGTCCGGCAGTAACCCAGGAACAGGGTTGGAGAGAGAGTCCTGCAGTAACCCAGGAACAGGGTTGGAGAGAGAGTCCTGCAGTAACCCAGGAACAGGGTTGGAGAGAGTCCTGCAGTAACCTGAACAGGGTTGGAACCTGCAGGAACAGGGTTGGAGAGAGAGTCCTGCAGTAACCCAGGAACAGGGTGGAGAGTCCTGGAGGAACAGGGTTGGAGAGTCCTGCAGTAACCCAGGAACAGGGTTGGAGAGAGTCCTGCAGTAACCCAGGAACAGGGTTGGAGAGAGAGTCCTGCAGTAACCCAGGAACAGGGTTGGAGAGAGAGTCCTGGAACAGGGTTGGAGAGAGAGTCCTGCAGTAACCAGGGTTGGACAGGGGGTTGGAGAGAGGGTGAGTCCTGCAGTAACCCAGGAACAGGGGTTGAGAGTCCTGCAGGGTGTAACCCAGGAACCCAGGAACAGGGTTGGAGAGAGAGTCCTGCAGTGAACCCAGGAACAGGGTTGGAGAGAGGGTCCTGCTAGTGAACAGGGTGATGGTCCAGGAACAGGGTGATGGTCTATAGAGAGAGTCCTGCAGTAACAGGGTATGGTCTTTGATCTGAGACAGGGTGATGGTCTAGAGAGACAGGGTCCTGCACTGATGGTCTAGTGAGTCCTCACCATATCTTTGATCTGAGACAGGGTGATCTGTAGTGAGACAGGGTGATGGTCTATAGTGAGACAGGGTGATGGTCTGTGAGTGATCTGAGAGACAGGGTGATGGTCTATAGTGAGACAGGGTGATGGTCTATAGTGAGACAGGGTGATGGTCTATAGTGAGACAGGGTGATGGTCTGTAGTGAGACAGGGTGATGGTCTATAGTGAGACAGGGTGATGGTCTATAGTGAGACAGGGTGATGGTCTCACTATAGTGAGTGAGACATATCTTTGAGACAGGGTGATGGTCTGTCCACACCATATCTTTGAGACAGGGTGATGGTCTGAGTGAGACAGGGTGATGGTCTATAGTGAGACAGGGTGATGGTCTATAGTGAGTCCTCACCATATCTTTGATCTGAGACAGGGTGATGGTCTATAGTGAGACAGGGTGATGGTCTATAGTGAGACAGGGTGATGGTCTATAGGGTGATGGTCTATAGTGAGACAGGGTGATGGTCTATAGTGAGACAGGGTGATGGTCTATAGTGAGACAGGGTGATGGTCTATAGTGAGACAGGGTGATGGTCTATAGTGAGACAGGGTGATGGTCTATAGTGAGTCCTCACCATATCTTTGATCTGAGACAGGGTGATGGTCTGTAGTGAGACAGGGTGATGGTCTATAGTGAGACAGGGTGATGGTCTATAGTGAGACAGGGTGATGGTCTATAGTGAGACAGGGTGATGGTCTATAGTGAGACAGGGTGATGGTCTATAGTGAGACAGGGTGATGGTCTATAGTGAGTCCTCACCATATCTTTGATCTGAGACAGGGTGATGGTCTATAGTGAGACAGGGTGATGGTCTATAGTGAGTCCTCACCATATCTTTGATCTGAGACAGGGTGATGGTCTGGTGATGATGGTCTATAGTGAGACAGGGTGAGTGAGTCAGGGTGATGGTCTATAGTGAGACAGGGTGATGGTCTATAGTGAGACCATATCTTTGATCTGAGACAGGGTGATGGTCTGTAGTGAGACAGGGTGATGGTCTAAGTGAGACAGGGTGATGGTCTATAGTGAGACATGTCTTTGATCTGAGACAGGGTGATGGTCTGTCTGAGACAGGGTGATGGTCTATAGTGAGTGAGTCTCACCATATCTTTGAGACAGGGTGATGGTCTATAGTGAGACAGGGTGATGGTCTATAGTGAGTCCTCACCATATCTTTGATCTGAGACAGGGTGATGGTCTGTAGTGAGACAGGGTGATGGTCTATAGTGAGACAGGGTGATGGTCTATAGTGAGTCCTCACCATATCTTTGATCTGAGACAGGGTGAGGGTCTATAGTGAGTCCTCACCATATCTTTGATCTGAGACAGGGTGATGGTCTATAGTGAGACAGGGTGATGGTCTATAGTGAGTCCTCACCATATCTTTGATCTGAGACAGGGTGATGGTCTGTAGTGAGACAGGGTGATGGTCTGTGAGACAGGGTGATGGTCTATAGTGAGACAGGGTGATGGTCTATAGTGAGACAGGGTGAGGGTCTATAGTCCTCACCATATCTTTGATCTGAGACAGGGTGATGGTCTATAGTGAGACAGGGTGATGGTCTATAGTGAGTCCTCACCATATCTTTGATCTGAGACAGGGTGATGGTCTGTAGTGAGACAGGGTGATGGTCTATAGTGAGACAGGGTGATGGTCTATAGTGAGTCCTCACCATATCTTTGATCTGAGACAGGGTGATGGTCTATAGTGAGACAGGGTGATGGTCTATAGTGAGACAGGGTGATGGTCTATAGTGAGACAGGGTGATGGTCTGTAGTGAGACAGGGTGATGGTCTATAGTGAGTCCTCACCATATCTTTGATCTGAGACAGGGTGATGGTCTATAGTGAGACAGGGTGATGGTCTATAGTGAGACAGGGTGATGGTCTATAGTGAGACAGGGTGATGGTCTATAGTGAGACAGGGTGATGGTCTATAGTGAGACAGGGTGATGGTCTATAGTGAGACAGGGTGATGGTCTATAGTGAGTCCTCACCATATCTTTGATCTGAGACAGGGTGATGGTCTATAGTGAGTCCTCACCATATCTTTGATCTGAGACAGGGTGATGGTCTATAGTGAGACAGGGTGATGGTCTATAGTGAGACAGGGTGATGGTCTATAGTGAGTCCTCACCATATCTTTGATCTGAGACAGGGTGATCTGTAGTGTGACGTTCAGGGTCTTGTCCGTGTCTTCTACTGGTCTCAGGGCACTGGAGTAATTTTCCATCAGGTCATTAAGCAATTTCTGGGCATAACGACCCTGGGCACTGGTACATACTGGAGGGAGGGGGAGGGGAGGGAGGGGAGAGAGGGAGGGCAGGGGGGAGAAGGGGTAGAGGGAGGGGGAGGGAGGGAGAAGGGGGAGGGAGGGGATGGGGAGAGGGGGGATGGGATGGGGGAGGGTTGAGAGGGGATGGGGTAGAGGGAGGGGGAGGGAGGGAGAAGGGGGAGGGAGGGGATGGGGAGAGGGGGGATGGGATGGGGGAGAGGGAGGGGAGGGAGGGAGAAGGGGAGGGAGGAATTATTGATCTATAATTCTAATTAACATGATAGAGGTTCACCATTTATCTATAACACTAATTAACATGATAGAGGTTCACCATTTATCTATAATACTAATTAACATGATAGAGGTTCACCATTTATCTATAACACTAATTAACATGATAGAGGTTCACCATTTATCTATAACACTAATTAACAACATGATAGAGGTTCACCATTTATCTATAACACTAATTAACATGATAGAGGTTCTCTCACCATTTATCTATAATACTAATTAACATGATAGAGGTTCACCATTTATCTATAACACTAATTAACATGATAGAGGTTCTCTCACCATTTATCTATAACACTAATTAACATGATAGAGGTTCACCATTTATCTATAACACTAATTAACATGATAGAGGTTCTCTCACCATTTATCTATAACACTAATTAACATGATAGAGGTTCACCATTTATCTATAACACTAATTAACATGATAGAGGTTCACCATTTATCTATAACACTAATTAACATGATAGAGGTTCACCATTTATCTATAATACTAATTAACATGATAGAGGTTCACCATTTATCTATAACACTAATTAACATGATAGAGGTTCACCATTTATCTATAATACTAATTAACATGATAGAGGTTCACCATTTATCTATAATACTAATTAACAACATGATAGAGGTTCACCATTTATCTATAACACTAATTAACATGATAGAGGTTCTCTCACCATTTATCTATAATACTAATTATCAACATGATAGAGGTTCTCTCACCATTTATCTATAACACTAATTAACATGATAGAGGTTCACCATTTATCTATAATACTAATTAACATGATAGAGGTTCTCTCACCATTTATCTATAATACTAATTATCAACATGATAGAGGTTCTCTCACCATTTATCTATAATACTAATTATCAACATGATAGAGGTTCTCTCACCATTTATCTATAACACTAATTAACATGATAGAGGTTCTCTCAACATTTATCTATAATACTAATTATCAACATGACAGAGGTTCTCTCACCATTTATCTATAACACTAATTAACATGATAGAGGTTCACCATTTATCTATAACACTAATTAACAACATGATAGAGGTTCTCTCACCATTTATCTATAACACTAATTATCAACATGACAGAGGTTCTCTCACCATTTATCTATAACACTAATTAACATGATAGAGGTTCACCATTTATCTATAACACTAATTATCAACATGACAGAGGTTCTCTCACCATTTATCTATAACACTAATTAACATGATAGAGGTTCTCTCACCATTTATCTATAATACTAATTATCAACATGATAGAGGTTGTCTCACCATTTATCTATAATACTAATTAACAACATGATAGAGGTTCTCTCACCATTTATCTATAATACTAATTAACAACATGACAGAGGTTCTCTCACCATTTATCTATAACACTAATTAACATGATAGAGGTTCTCTCACCATTTATCTATAATACTAATTATCAACATGATAGAGGTTGTCTCACCATTTATCTATAATACTAATTAACAACATGACAGAGGTTCTCTCACCATTTATCTATAATACTAATTAACATGACAGAGGTTCTCTCACCATTTATCTATAATACTAATTAACATGATAGAGGTTCTCTCACCATTTATCTATAACACTATTTAACATGATAGAGGTTCTCTCACCATTTATCTATAACACTAATTAACATGATAGAGGTTCTCTCACCATTTATCTATAACACTAATTATCAACATGATAGAGGTTCTCTCACCATTTATCTATAACACTAATTATCAACATGATAGAGGTTCACCATTTATCTATAACACTAATTATCAACATGATAGAGGTTCTCTCACCATTTATCTATAACACTAATTAACAACATGATAGAGGTTCACCATTTATCTATAATACTAATTATCAACATGACAGAGGTTCACCATTTATCTATAACACTAATTATCAACATGACAGAGGTTCACCATTTATCTATAACACTAATTAACAACATGATAGAGGTTCACCATTTATCTATAACACTAATTAACATGATAGAGGTTCACCATTTATCTATAACACTAATTATCAACATGATAGAGGTTCTCTCACCATTTATCTATAACACTAATTAACATGATAGAGGTTCACCATTTATCTATAACACTAATTAACAACATGACAGAGGTTCTCTCACCATTTATCTATAACACTAATTAACATGATAGAGGTTCTCTCACCATTTATCTATAACACTAATTAACATGACAGAGGTTCTCTCACCATTTATCTATAATACTAATTAACATGATAGAGGTTCTCTCAACATTTATCTATAATACTAATTAACAACATGATAGAGGTTCACCATTTATCTATAACACTAATTATCAACATGATAGAGGTTCTCTCACCATTTATCTATAACACTAATTAACATGACAGAGGTTCTCTCACCATTTATCTATAATACTAATTAACATGACAGAGGTTCTCTCACCATTTATCTATAACACTAATTAACAACATGACAGAGGTTCTCTCACCATTTATCTATAACACTAATTAACATGACAGAGGTTCTCTCACCATTTATCTATAATACTAATTAACAACATGGTAGAGGTTCACCATTTATCTATAACACTAATTATCAACATGATAGAGGTTCTCTCACCATTTATCTATAACACTAATTAACAACATGACAGAGGTTCTCTCACCATTTATCTATAATACTAATTATCAACATGACAGAGGTTCACCATTTATCTATAACACTAATTAACAACATGACAGAGGTTCTCTCACCATTTATCTATAACACTAATTAACATGATAGAGGTTCTCTCACCATTTATCTATAACACTAATTAACAACATGATAGAGGTTCACCATTTATCTATAACACTAATTATCAACATGATAGAGGTTCTCTCACCATTTATCTATAACACTAATTATCAACATGATAGAGGTTCACCATTTATCTATAACACTAATTAACAACATGATAGAGGTTCTCTCACCATTTATCTATAACACTAATTAACATGATAGAGGTTCTCTCACCATTTATCTATAACACTAATTATCAACATGATAGAGGTTCTCTCACCATTTATCTATAACACTAATTAACATGATAGAGGTTCTCTCACCATTTATCTATAACACTAATTAACATGATAGAGGTTCACCATTTATCTATAACACTAATTAACAACATGATAGAGGTTCACCATTTATCTATAACACTAATTAACAACATGATAGAGGTTCACCATTTATCTATAACACTAATTAACAACATGATAGAGGTTCACCATTTATCTATAACACTAATTATCAACATGATAGAGGTTCACCATTTATCTATAACACTAATTAACATGATAGAGGTTCACCATTTATCTATAACACTAATTAACATGATAGAGGTTCACCATTTATCTATAACACTAATTATCAACATGATAGAGGTTCTCTCACCATCGATCCAGCAGCTGATCCACACCAGTAGCACCACCGTCTTCATGTTGCCCTGCTGCCTACAACCAACGGATTAATTATTCAACTCGCAAATAACAGAGACGGCCTAGTTAGAATCCTCTTCTATGGAGTCCCATTGTGATCCACAGCCCAGCCACAGAACACTCTAGATAGAACACTCTGGATAGAACACTCTGGATAGAACACCCTGGATAGAACACTCTAGATAGAACACTCTGGATAGAACACTCTGCACAGAACACTCTAGATAGAACACTCTGGATAGAACACTCTGCACAGAACACTCTAGATAGAACACTCTAGATAGAACACTCTGGATAGAACACTCTGCACAGAACACTCTAGATAGAACACTCTGGATAGAACACTCTGCACAGAACACTCTGGATAGAACACTAGAATGTAGACATTGTGTTCTAGAGTCTTGACGCTATGCTGGTCGTTATTTTTGTGTTCCGTTGTGTCACTGAACCAGGATATCTCTGTCTCTCTCTCACACACACACACACACACACACACACACACACACACACACACACACACACACACACACACACACACACACACACACACACACACACACACGAGCTGGGGATATCAGGTAGCACAAGGACACAGCGTGAAACCAGATACATCAGCATCTATCTGCCCCAAGAAACACAGACACACACACCCCAAGACACACACACTCTGCCTTACTGTGTTACACACACACACACACACACACACACACACACACACACACACACACACACACACACACACACACACACACACACACACACACACACACACACACACACCCTGAGACAGATGTCCATCAGGCAGAGAACAAGCCTTAGATCAGACAGGACAACAGGGGTGTCAAAGAGCAGTACACACAGTGCATTCGGAAAGCATTCAGACCCCAGGCGGAAGCCACTCCTCAGGAAAAGGCACGACAGCCCTCTTGGAGTGAGCCAAAAGCCACCTAAAGGACTCTCAAGCCCATGAGAAACAAGATTCTCTGGTCTGATGAAACCAAGATATAACTCCTTGGCCTGAATGCCTGGCATCACGTCTGGAGGAAACCTGGCACCATCCCTACGGTGAAGCATGGTGGTGGCAGCATCATGCTGTGGGGATGTTTTTCAGTGGTAGGGACTGGGAGACTAGTCAGGATCGAGGCAAAGATGAACGGAGCAAAGTACAGAGAGGTACCTGATGAAAACCTGCTCCAGAGCACTCAGACTGGGGTGAAGGTTCAGCTTCCAACAGCACAACGACCTTAAGCACACAGGCAAGACAACACAGGAGTGACTTTGGGACAAATCTCTGAATGTCCTTGAGTGGCCCAGCCAGAGCCTGGACTTGAATCCGATCGAACATCTCTAGAGAGACCTGAAAATAGCTGTGCAGCGACGCTCCCCATCCAACCTGACAGCTTGAGAGGATCTGCAGAGAAGAATGGGAGAAACTCCCCAAATACAGGTGTGCCAAGCTTGTAGCGTCATACCCAAGAAGACTGAGGCTGTAATCACTGCCAAAGGTGCTTCAACAAAGTACTGACTAAAGGGTCTGAATATTTACAGTACCAGTCCAAAGTTTGGACAACTACTCATTCAATGGTTTTTATTTATTTTACCTATTTTCTACATTGTAGTATAATAGTGAAGACGTCAAAACTATGAAATAACACATATGGAATCATGGAGTAAACCAACAAAGTTAAGCAAATCCAAATATATTTTACATTCTTCAAAGTATAATAATAATAATAATAATAATAGTAGCCACCCTTTGCCTTGATGACAGCTTTGCACCCGCTTGGCATTCTCTCAACCAGCTTCACCTGGAATGCTTTTCCAACAGTCTTGAAGGAGTCTATATAATATATAATACTATATAATATATAATACTATATAATATCCCCAGATGTGCTCTTTGGTGTATTCGTTGAGTATAATTGTTATGCAGGTGAGTGAGGACCCAAAAGCGACTTTAACAGAAACTGAGTTTATTCAAGTTGTAATGAACTTCGTCTGTTGTTTGTAGAGAGTCAGACCGAAATGCAGCGTGTAGGTTACTCATGACTTTTAATGAAGAATAAAGCGGTACATGAAATAACTGAAAATACAAAAACAACAAACGAGTGAAACTAATACTATCTGGTGACTAACACAGAGACAGGTACAATCACCCACGAAATACAACGCGCACTCAGGCTGCCTAAATACGGTTCCCAATCCGAGACAACGAGAATCAGCTGACTCCAATTAGGAATCGCCTCAGGCAGCCAAGCCTAACTAGACACACCCCTAATAATACACACTCCCAATTAATACAAACCCCAATACGAAATACAACATATAAACCCATGTCACACCCTGGCCTACCCAAACATATAACAAAAACACAAGATACAATGACCAAGGCGTGACACAAGTCCAAGCAGAAAATAACAAATCCTGAATCCTTAACAGGAAATGTCCAAACGGGGATAACAGAAATCCTCTAGTTTGTAGAGGGGAATAACAGGATAAGCGGCCACAGACTGCAGGTCCCTTCGGGTAGGCGCAGGCCGTAGCTGACAGAGACACCTGCTCACACGCAGCATCTGATGAAGGCAAAACACGACAGGACGGAACAAGAACACAGCACAGCAAACAAGAATCCGACAAGGACAGAAGCAGAAACAGAGAGAGAAATAGAGACTTAATCAGAGGGCAAAATAGGGGACAGGTGTGAAAGAGTAAACGAGGTCGTTAGGAGAATGAGGAACAGCTGGAAGCAGGAAGGGAACGATAGAGAGAGAGAGGGATAAAGAGAGAGAAAGAAACCTACGACCAGCAGGGGGAAACGAAGAGAAGAGAAAGCACAGGGACAAGACAAGACAATAATTTTAATAATAATTTTTTCTTGTTTTGATTTTTTTTTAACGTGGCAAGTAGAGCTGGTCTTTGGCTTTTTTTTATTGTTTCCATTCGTCTAGGTTTTTAAACGTTTTTTTGAAATCTCACAGTATCAACTTTTGGAGGATTCTTTCAGCAGCTGGAGGAAACTGTGCCGACGCGGTGGATCTGAGCTATCTGATTGGCCAGCGGTAGACCTGTAGGTGCACTTGATTTGCTCTCTGGGCCTGCCGGGATTGGCGGAGCTCTAGCTTCAGACAGGTGAAATGGTTCAACATGGGAACACTTCGCCTTCTCGGCGCTACGGCTGCTGAATCAACTGCACCTATAATACTATATAATATATAATACAACATGGGAACACTTCGCCTTCTCGGCGCTACGGCTGCTGAATCAACTGCACCTATAATACTATATAATATATAATACAACATGGGAACACTTCGCCTTCTCGGCGCTACGGCTGCTGAATCAACTGCACCTATAATACTATATAATACTGTTGGTAAGGTATATATAATACTATATAATATATAATACTATATAATATATAATACTATATAATATATAATACAACATGGGAACACTTCGCCTTCTCTGCGCTACGGCTGCTGAATCAACTGCACCTATATAATACTATATAATACTGGAGGTAGGGAATATAATATAGAATACTGTTGGTAAGGTATATATACTACTATATAATATATAATACTGTTGGTAAGGTATATATAATACTATATAATATATAATATTGTTGGTAAGGTTTATAATACTATATAATACTTTTAGTAAGGTTTATAATACTATATACAACTTTTGGTAAGGTTTATAATACTATATAATATATAATACTATATAATATAATACTGTTGGTAAGGTTTATAATACTATATAATATATAATACTGTTGGTAAGGTTTATAATACTATATAATATATAATACTGTTGGTAAGGTTTATAATACTATATAATATATAATACTGTTGGTAAGGTTTATAATACTATATAATACTGTAGGTAAGGTTTATAATACTATATAATACTTTGGTAAGGTTTATAATACTATATAATATATAATACTGTTGGTAAGGTTTATAATACTATATAATATATAATACTGTTGGTAAGGTTTATAATACTATATAATATATAATACTGTTGGTAAGGTTTATAATACTATATAATATATAATACTGTTGGTAAGGTATATAATACTATATAATATATAATACTGTTGGTAAGGTTTATAATACTATATAATATATAATACTGTTGGTAAGGTATATAATACTATATAATATATAATACTGTTGGTAAGGTTTATAATACTATATACTATATAATACTGTTGGTAAGGTTTATAATACTATATACTATATAATACTGTTGGTACGGTTTATAATACTATATAATACTGTTGGTACGGTTTATAATACTATATAATATATAATACTGTTGGTAAGGTTTATAATACTATATAATATATAATACTGTTGGTAAGGTTTATAATACTATATAATATATAATACTGTTGGTAAGGTTTATAATACTATATAATATATAATACTGTTGGTAAGGTTTATAATACTATATAATATATAATTGTTGGTAAGGTACTATATAATACTATATAATTTATATATATAATCTATAATACTGTTGGTAAGGTTTATAATACTATATAATATATAATACTGTTGGTAAGGTTTATAATACTATATAATATATAATACTGTTGGTAAGGTTTATAATACTATATAATATATAATACTGTTGGTAAGGTTTATAATACTATATACTATATAATACTGTTGGTAAGGTTTATAATACTGATAACTATATAATAATACTATAATACTAATACTGTTGGTTACTATATAATATACTATATAATAATACTGTATATATACCATATAATATATAATACTGTTGGTAAGGTTTATAATACTATATACAACTTTTGGTAAGGTTTATAATACTATACAATATATAATACTATATAATATATAATACTGTTGGTAAGGTTTATAATACTATATAATATATAATACTGTTGGTAAGGTTTATAATACTATATAATATATAATACTGTTGGTAAGGTTTATAATACTATATAATATATAATACTGTTGGTAAGGTTTATAATACTATATAATATATAATACTGTTGGTAAGGTTTATAATACTATATAATATATAATACTGTTGGTAAGGTTTATAATACTATATAATATATAATACTGTTGGTAAGGTTTATAATACTATATAATATATAATACTGTTGGTAAGGTTTATAATACTATATAATATATAATACTGTTGGTAAGGTTTATAATACTATATAATATATAATACTGTTGGTAAGGTATATAATACCATATAATATATAATACTGTTGGTAAGGTTTATAATACTATATACTATATAATACTGTTGGTAAGGTATATAATACCATATAATATATAATACTGTTGGTAAGGTTTATAATACTATATACTATATAATACTGTTGGTACGGTTTATAATACTCTATAATACTGTTGGCAAGGTATATAATACCATATAATATATAATACTGTTGGTAAGGTATATAATACCATATAATATATAATACTGTTGGTAAGGTTTATAATACTATATACTATATAATACTGTTGGTACGGTTTATAATACTCTATAATACTGTTGGCAAGGTTTATAATACTATATAATACTGTTGGTAAGGTTTATAATACTATATAATACTGTAATACTATTTATAATACCTATAAATTCTGTTGGTACCACTGCTGGCTATAATCCCCAGTTTAATAGATTGGTCCTATCCTGGATAATATAATACCTATAATACTGTAACTATTCCCCAGGTGTACAATAGGGCCAGTAATAATACACTAATTATAATACTGGTCTAAAAAATAGTACTATATGCCATTTACTGTTGACATATAATAATAACTAATAATAATGTGTTCTCATATACTATATATACTGTGGTACCGGTTTAAATAACCCATAAATAAAAACAAGGTTTATTATACAATAATATATAATACTTTTGGTAAAGTTTATAATACTATATAATACCGTTGGTAAGGTATATATAACAATATATAATACTTTTGGTAAGGTTTATAATACTATATAATACCGTTGGTAAGGTATATATAACAATATATAATACTTTTGGTAAGGTTTATAATACTATATAATACCGTTGGTAAGGTATATATAACAATATATAATACTTTTGGTAAGGTTTATAATACTATATAATACCGTTGGTAAGGTATATATAACAATATATAATACTTTTGGTAAGGTTTATAATAAAGTAGGTATGTTAATACTTGGTAAGGCTATATTCCCAATACAATATATAATACATACTTTTGGTAAGGTAATAATACCCAGTTTAATACTTTGGTAATTATATATAACAATATATAATACTTTTGGTAAAGTTTATAATACTATATAATACCGTTGGTAAGGTATATATAACAATATATAATACTTTTGGTAAGGTTTATAATACTATATAATACCGTTGGTAAGGTATATATAACAATATATAATACTTTTGGTAAGGTTTATAATACTATATAATACTGTTTCTAATACTATATACTACTTTTGGTAAGGTATATACAGTGGGGCAAAAAAGTATTTAGTCAGCTATCAATTGTGCAAGTTCTCCCACTTAAAAAGATGAGAGAGGCCTGTAATTTTCATCAAAGATACACTTCAACGATGACAGACAAAATGAGGGGAAAAAATCCAGAAAATCACATTGTAGGATTTTGAATGAATTTATTTGCAAATTGTGATGGAAAATAAGTAAAGTACTTCAGTAAAAATACTTTAAAGTACTACCTAAGTTGTTTTTTGGGGTGTATCTGTACTTTACCTTTCATATTTTTGACAACTTTTACTTCTCTATATTCCTAAAGAAAATAATGTACTTTTCACTCCAAACGTTTTCCCTGACATCCCTGGTCATCCCTACTGCCTCTGATCTGGAGGACTCACTAAACAGAGAACATCCCTGGTCATCTCTACTGCCTCTGATCTGGCAGACTCACTAAACAGAGAACATCCCTGGTCGTCCCTACTGCCTCTGATCTGGAGGACTCACTAAACAGAGAACATCCCTGGTCATCCCTACTGCCTCTGATCTGGTGGACTCACTAAACAGAGAACATCCCTGGTCATCCCTACAGCCTCTGATCTGGTGGACTCACTAAACAGAGAACATCCCTGGTCATCCCTACTGCCACTGATCTGGAGGACTCACTAAACAGAGAACATCCCTGGTCATCCCTACTGCCTCTGATCTGGCAGACTCACTAAACAGAGAACATCCCTGGTCATCCCTACTGCCTCTGATCTGGCAGACTCACTAAACAGAGAACATCCCTGGTCATCCCTACTGCCTCTGATCTGGAGGACTCACTAAACAGAGAACATCCCTGGTCATTCCTACCTCCTCTGATCTGGAGGACTCACTAAACAGAGGACTCACTAAACAGAGAACATCCCTGGTCATCCCTACTGCCTCTGATCTGGAGGACTCACTAAACAGAGAACATCCCTGGTCATCCCTACTGCCTCTGATCTGGAGGACTCACTAAACAGAGAACATCCCTGGTCATCCCTACTGCCTCTGATCTGGAGGACTCACTAAACAGAGAACATCCCTGGTCCTCCCTACTGTCCTCTGGATCTGGAGGACTCACTAAACAGAGAACATCCCTGGTCATCCCTACTGCTCTGATCTGGAGGACTCACTAAACAGAGAACATCTGGAGGACTCACTAAACAGAGAACATCCCTGGTCATCCCTACTGCCTCTGATCTGGAGGACTCACTAAACAGAGAACATCCCTGGTCATCCCTACTGTCTCTGATCTGGAGGACTCACTAAACAGAGAACATCCCTGGTCATCCCTACTGTCTCTGATCTGGAGGACTCACTAAACAGAGAACATCCCTGGTCATCCCTACTGCCTCTGATCTGGAGGACTCACTAAACAGAGAACTGCCTCTGATCTGGAGGACTCACTAAACAGAGAACATCCCTGGTCATCCCTACTGATCTGGAGGACTCACTAAACAGAGAACATCCCTGGTCATCCCTACTGCCTCTGATCTGGAGGACTCACTAAACAGAGAACATCCCTGGTCATCCCTACTGCCTCTGATCTGGAGGACTCACTAAACAGAGAACATCCCTGGTCATCCCTACTGCCTCTGATCTGGAGGACTCACTAAACAGAGAACATCCCTGGTCATCCCTACTGCCTCTGATCTGGAGGACTCACTAAACAGAGAACATCCCTGGTCATCCCTACTGCCTCTGATCTGGCAGACTCACTAAACAGAGAACATCCCTGGTCATCCCTACTGCCTCTGATCTGGAGGACTCACTAAACAGAGAACATCCCTGGTCATCCCTACTGCCTCTGATCTGGAGGACTCACTAAACAGAGAACATCCCTGGTCATCCCTACTGCCTCTGATCTGGAGGACTCACTAAACAGAGAACATCCCTGGTCATCCCTACTGCCTCTGATCTGGAGGACTCACTAAACACAAATGCTTCCTTTGTAAATGATGTCTGAGTGTTGGAGTCATTTTTTTTTAAGAAAAGCAAATTGTGCCGTCTGGTTTGCTAAATATAAGGAATTTGAAATTATTAATACTTTTACTTTTTCTCCTAAAATATATTTTAGCAATTCCCTTTACTTTTGATACTTACGTATATAATTATATTTAAAACCAAATACTTTGACTTTTAGTCAAGTAGTACTTTACTGGGTGACTTTCACATTTACTTGAGTTATTTTCTATGAAGGTTTCTTTACTTTTACTACAGTATGAGAATTCAGTACTTTTCCCAGCACTGTACATAATACTACATAAATACTATATAATACTGTTGGTAAGGTATATACTACTGTATAATATATACTACTGTTGGGAAGTTACATAATACTGTATCAAATGTAATACTGTATAATATATAATACTGCCGATAAGATATTTAGTACAGTATACTATATAATATTGTATAATATTTAATACTGTACAATATATAATACTGTTGTTAAGGTATATAATACTGTTGTTAAGGTATATAATACTGTTGTTAAGGTATATAATACTGTTGTTAAGGTATATAATACTAATACTATATAATACTAAGCATTATTTAGACAGGAACTGTCATAGTACAAACTGCTGTTAGAGGCTTCAGTGTGTCACTGAGTTTCTGTGGTGAAGAGCTGGTAGAACAGGTGTTTCCTGCTGCTGTGGGAGGTGGAGAGGAGGGGGGTGATGAGAGGAGAGGGGGGAGAGGGAGGGGTGGGGAGGATGAGAGAGAGAGAGACAGGGGGAGGAAGAGAGAGAGAGAGGGAGAGGGGGGAGGATTAGAGAGAGAGAGGGAGAGATATGGGGAGGAAGAGAGAGAGAGGTAGAGATATGGGGAGGAAGAGAGAGAGAGGGAGAGAGAGGGGGGAGGATGAGAGAGAAAGAGAATGAGAGATATGGGGAGGAAGAGAGAGAGAGGGAGAGAGAAGGGGGATGAGAGAGAGAGAGAGGGAGAGTGATATGGGGAGGAAGAGAGAGAGGGGGGAGGATGAGAGAGAGAGAGAGGGGGGAGAGAGAGGGGGGGAGAGAGAGGGAGAGAGACAGGGGGAGAGAGACAGAGACAGGGGAGAGAGAGAGAGAGACAGGGGGAGAGAAAGAGAGTGACAGGGGAGAGAGAGCGACGGGGCGAGAGAGACAGGGAGAGAGAGAGACAGGGGAGAGAGAGAGAGAGAGAGAGACAGGGGAGAGAGAGAGAGACAGGGGGTGGGAGAGAGAGAGAGAGGAGAGAGAGAGAGAGAGAGAGAGAGAGAGAGAGAGAGAGAGAGAGAGAGGGAGAGAGAAAGAGAGAGACAGGGGGAGCGAGAGTGACAGGGAGAGAGAGAGACAGGGGGGGAGAGAGAGACAGGGGGAGAGAGAGGGGGTAGAAGAGAGAGAAGGAAGAGAGAGAGAGAGAGAGAGAGAGACAGGGGGGAGAGAGCGACAGGGAGAGAGAGAGACAGGGGAGAGAGAGAGGGGGTAGAAGAGAGAGAGAGACAGGGGAGAGAGAGAGAGAGAGAGAGAGAGAGAGAGAGAGAGAGAGACAGGGGGAGAGAGAGCGACAGGGAGAGAGAGAGACAGGGGGAGAGAGAGAGGGGGTAGAAGAGAGAGAGAGACAGGGGGAGAGAGAGGGAGAGAGAGACAGGGGAGAGAGAGACAGGGGGAGAGAGAGAGAGAAGGAAGAGAGAGAGACAGGGGGAGAGAGAGAGACAGGGGGAGAGAGAGAGACAGGGGGAGAGAGAGATGGTTTCATGTGATGGGGGTTGTAGGAGAGGAGCATTCGAGAGCGTAGTGAGATGAGATGCACTTTGACCACACAGAGCGACAGCGTGCCTTCGCAGATTTTCATGACTCCTAAAACAGAGTGAAGCAGTCTGAGTTTGGAGCCATGTTAATATTGTCATGTTACAACAGATCATATAGGTGCTACAGACAGACTATACTGTAGTACATATAGGTACTACAGACAGACTATACTGTAGTATGATAATATAGGTACTACAGACAGACTATACTGTAGTATGATAATATAGGTGCTACAGACAGACTATACTGTAGTACATATAGGTGCTACAGACAGACTATACTGTAGTATGATAATATAGGTGCTACAGACAGACTATACTGTAGTACATATAGGTGCTACAGACAGACTATACTGTAGTATGATAATATAGGTGCTACAGACAGACTATACTGTAGTATGATAATATAGGTGCTACAGACAGACTATACTGTAGTATGATAATATAGGTGCTACAGACAGACTATACTGTAGTATGATAATATAGGTGCTACAGACAGACTATACTGTAGTATGATAATATAGGTGCTACAGACAGACTATACTGTAGTATGATAATATAGGTGCTACAGACAGACTATACTGTAGTATGATAATAGGTGCTACAGACAGACTATACTGTAGTATGATAATATAGGTGCTACAGACAGACTATACTGTAGTATGATAATATAGGTGCTACAGACAGACTATACTGTAGTATGATAATATAGGTGCTACAGACAGACTATACTGTAGTATGATAATATAGGTGCTACAGACAGACTATACTGTAGTATGATAATATAGGTGCTACAGACAGACTATACTGTAGTATGATAATATAGGTGCTACAGACAGACTATACTGTAGTATGATAATATAGGTGCTACAGACAGACTATACTGTAGTATGATAATATAGGTGCTACAGACAGACTATACTGTAGTACATATAGGTGCTACAGACAGACTATACTGTAGTATGATAATATAGGTGCTACAGACAGACTATACTGTAGTATGATAATATAGGTGCTACAGACAGACTATACTGTAGTATGATAATATAGGTGCTACAGACAGACTATACTGTAGTATGATAATATAGGTGCTACAGACAGACTATACTGTAGTATGATAATATAGGTGCTACAGACAGACTATACTGTAGTACATATAGGTGCTACAGACAGACTATACTGTAGTATGATAATATAGGTGCTACAGACAGACTATACTGTAGTATGATAATATAGGTGCTACAGACAGACTATACTGTAGTACATATAGGTGCTACAGACAGACTATACTGTAGTATGATAATATAGGTGCTACAGACAGACTATACTGTAGTATGATAATATAGGTGCTACAGACAGACTATACTGTAGTAATGGTGCTATATACTAGGTGCTACAGACAGACTATACTGTAGTATGATAATATAGGTGCTACAGACAGACTATACTGTAGTATGATAATATAGGTGCTACAGACAGACTATACTGTAGTATGATAATATAGGTGCTACAGACAGACTGATACTGTACATATCAGTATGTGCATAATATAGGTGCTACAGACATAACATATCAGACTATACTGTAGTATGATAATATAGGTGCTACAGACAGACTATACTGTAGTACATATAGGTGCTACAGACAGACTATACTGTAGTATGATAATATAGGTGCTACAGACAGACTATACTGTAGTATGATATAACATAGGTGCTACAGACAGACTATACTGTATTGTACATATAGGTGCTACAGACAGACTATACTGTAGTATGATAATATAGGTGCTACAGACAGACTATACTGTAGTACATATAGGTGCTACAGACAGACTATACTGTAGTATGATAATATAGGTGCTACAGACAGACTATACTGTAGTATGATAATATAGGTGCTACAGACAGACTATACTGTAGTACATATAGGTGCTACAGACAGACTATACTGTAGTATGATAATATAGGTGCTACAGACAGACTATACTGTAGTATGATAATATAGGTGCTACAGACAGACTATACTGTAGTATGATAATATAGGTGCTACAGACAGACTATACTGTAGTATGATAATATAGGTGCTACAGACAGACTATACTGTAGTATGATATATAGGTGCTACAGACAGACTATACTGTAGTATGATAACATAGGTGCTACAGACAGACTATACTGTAGTATGATAATATAGGTGCTACAGACAGACTATACTGTCTAGTATGATACAGAGACTATAGGTGCTACATACAGACTATACTGTAGTATGATAATATAGGTGCTACAGACAGACTATACTGTAGTATGATAACATATAGGTGCTACAGACAGACTATACTGTAGTACATATAGGTGCTACAGACAGACTATACTGTAGTATGATAATATAGGTGCTACAGACAGACTATACTGTAGTATATATAGGTGCTACAGACAGACTATACTGTCTAGTATGATAATATAGGTGCTACAGACAGACTATACTGTAGTATGATAATATAGGTGCTACAGACAGACTATACTGTAGTATGATAATATAGGTGCTACAGACAGACTATACTGTAGTATGATAATATAGGTGCTACAGACAGACTATACTGTAGTATGATAATATAGATGCTACAGACAGACTATACTGTAGTACATATAGGTGCTACAGACAGACTATACTGTCTAGTATGATAACATATCAGTGCTACAGACAGACTATACTGTAGTATGATAATATAGGTGCTACAGACAGACTATACTGTCTAGTACATAACATAGGTGCTACAGACATACTATACTGTAGTATGATAATATAGGTGCTACAGACAGACTATACTGTAGTATGATACTATAGGTGCTAAGACAGACTATACTGTAGTACATATAGGTGCTACAGGACTGTCAGTATGATAATAGAGGTTCTACAGACAGACTATACTGTAGTATGATAATATAGGTGCTACAGACAGACTATACTGTAGTATGATAATATAGGTGCTACAGACAGACTATACTGTAGTACATATAGGTGCTACATACAGACTATACTGTAGTACATATAGGTGCTACAGACAGACTATACTGTAGTACATATTGTTGCTCAGAGGTAGAGAGACTGAGGACTGGTTTCCCAGACACACATTAAACCTGGTCTCGTCTGGGAACAAAGTCATATTTCAGTCTCATTTACATTGTTCTTTAGTTTTTATGTAATGAGAGAGTATTCAGAGTGATGTACAGTCAGTGTATTGATCTAGAGGTACATACCATATCAGTCAGTGTATTGATCTAGAGAGACTGTTACTGTCAGGGTTAATGAGCTCCAGACTGTTACTGGCTGTCAACTACAGCTGCTGCGGTCATCATCTCTGACCTCAACCTTCACCACAACACTGTCATCCTCCCTCATCCTGTCTGTGTCTGTGTGAGATATTCATGTGACAGTACATGGCTAACCAGTACTTTGTAAAATAACACATTGGTTTTCCTACTCCATGATCTCTTTAAATATGCTGACTTCTTAGTAGAATTGATACAGTGCCTTGCGAAAGTATTCGGCCCCCTTGAACTTTGCGACCTTTTGCCACATTTCAGGCTTCAAACATAAAGATATAAAACTGAATTTTTTCAACAACAAGTGGGACACAATCATGAAGTGGAACGACATTTATTGGATATTTCAAACTTTTTTTAACAAATCAAAAAACGGAAAAAATTGGGGGTGCAAAATTATTCAGCCCCCTTAAGTTAATACTTTGTAGCGCCACCTTTTGCTGCGATTACAGCTGTAAGTCGCTTGGGGTATGTCTCTATCAGTTTTGGGGCCGAATACTTTCGCAAGGTCGTAGGTCATTTATTTATTTATGAATTATGTTCAGGCACGCTGTAAGTGGTTGGGCAACATTTATTTAACAAAGGAAACGGACAAACCTGAGCTAGAATACCTTTACAAAAGGATAACTTTGAACATCTATAGACGGAGAACGGAAATACTTGTTATCAACTTGTATTGTTTTTCTTCTATTGTGAACTGAAATAAAAAAGAATTAAAACACAAAAATCTACTTGTCAGGGATGATGTCACGACAGGGGCGGTTCCTCTTGCGGGAGGGGCGGTTCCTCTTGCGGGAGGGGCGGTTCCTCTAGCAGGAGGGGCGGTTCCTCTAGCGGGAGGGGA